>NC_090646.1:677371724-677606724 GCF_040937935.1 Hyperolius riggenbachi
AAAGCCAGTACTGCCAGCAAAGAGGCCAGGTAACCAGGCCTAGTTATATTTTACGGGACACTGCCTATTTATGTGATATCCTGCATTTTTTTTGTATTAATGGAGAGGGGGCTTCATCCAACATTTTGCTGGGCAAGCCTACTTAGACCGCTGTGAAGTTCATGTAAATTTGGCTCCACCCATGACCACACCCACATTCAGGTGCATGGCCACACCCATTTTCTGGCTGGAGTGCCCAAATGTGCCCTGGATCTCTTAGGATCCTAGCAACGCCCCTGGCAAGAAAGATCATATTTAATCTATCCACAGCGATAATGAATCCTACTTAGGATCATACTTGCAATCAGATCTATGAAAAATCCTCCACACCGATCGGTCATGTCTTAAAAGAAACATTCAATGATGTGATCTCTGCCACACCCCTAGTCACGCCCCCCACTACACCCCTAGTCACGCCCCAACCTTGCCCCTAGTCAGGCCCCCACTACACCCCTAGTCATTTCCCCCACTACACCCCTAGTCATATCCCCCACTACACCCCTAGTCACGCCCCCACTACACCCCTAGTCACGCCCCCACTACACCCCTAGTCATGACCCAACTTTGCCCCTAGTCACGCCCCCACTACACCCCTAGTGATTTCCCCCACTACACCCCTAGTCATTTCCCCCACTACACCCCTAGTCACGCCCCCACTACACCCCTAGTCACGCCCCCACTACACCCCTAGTCATGACCCAACTTTGCCCCTAGTAACGCCCCCACTATACCCCTAGTCATTTCCCCCTCTACACCCCTAGTCATTTCCCCCACTACACCCCTAGTCACGCCCCCACTACACCCCTAGTCATGACCCAACTTTGCCCCTAGTCACGCCCCCACTACACCCCTAGTGATTTCCCCCACTACACCCCTAGTCATTTCCCCCACTACACCCCTAGTCACGCCCCCACTACACCCCTAGTCACGCCCCCACTACACCCCTAGTCATGACCCAACTTTGCCCCTAGTAACGCCCCCACTACACCCCTAGTCATTTCCCCCACTACACCCCTAGTCATTTCCCCCACTACACCCCTAGTCACGCCCCCACTACACCCCTAGTCATTTCCCCCACTACACCCCTAGTCATGACCCAACTTTGCCCCTAGTCATGCCCCAACTACACCCCTAGGCAGGCATACCATTAGGAATTCATCATCAAAAGACTTTATTTGATCATTCAAACCACACTGGTCTTTTTTATCATCACTGCTTTTCCTCCTATTAACATTGGAAAATAAGGATTTTATCAATTTAAAAGATGAGAATAAAGTTTAGAGTCCATTAAATACACAGCAGCCACAGTCAGAGTGTAAAGTGGCTGCTGTGCTGGCTTTCTGATAGGTTGGGGAGGCGGTCCAGGTGGGAGGGATAGCTGATTGGCTGCCATGTGTCTGCTGACGCTGGGGTGAGGGGTCAATATTTTGCTCCATTATAATGTATAGGGGGCAAATAGAATAGACGCAAACACACATTCTCTACTACAAAATGTGTTTGCTTGACTCTAAACTTTATTCCCATCCTTTACATTGATATATTGCTAATTGTAAAATGTGAATATGAAGAAAAATGACCCTGGATAGAAAGGACCAGTGTGGTTTCAATTATAAAACATATTTTTCTTATGAAATCATTATGGTATCAGTGACTAGGGGTGTGATGGGGGTGTGATCAGGGGTGTGGCTTAAGTGTCCCTCTTTCTCATCTCAAAAAGTTGGTAGGCCTGGATAAATATGGCACACTGTCTTTGACACTGTCAAATTTTACACAAACATATACACAAGCACATTGCATACATTCACACATGCACTTACAGATGCACCCACATACATGCACACATATGCCCATAGTACTTCCTCACTCCCAGATACATGTGCATGCATGCAGAATGCAGATAGGGATCATCTGATGCTGGATACATGTGCTTGAGCAACCGGCTGTAAAAATCTCAGACCCCCCCCCACACACACACACACACTCTACACACACACTCACTCTACACACACACACACTCTACACACACACACTCACTCTACACACACACACACTCTACACACACACACACTCACTCTACACACACACACTCACTCTACTCACACACTCACTCTACACACACACTCTACACACACACTCACTCTACACACACACTCACTCTACACACACACACACACACACACACACACACACACACACACTCTACACACACACTCACTCTACACACACTCTACACCAGGTATGTCAAACCGGTCCTACGAGGGCCGAGATCCTCACACATTTTTCATACAGCTCGTATGAATTGATGGGTCTGAATCAGGAAAGGCATGGTCCATCAGGTAGAACACATTCCTCTCTTTCTCAGTCCATCCTAAACACTGGCATGGATCTGGCCCTCCAGGCCTGGAGTTCGACACCTGTGCTCTACACACACACTCACTCTACACACACACGCTACACAAACACTCACTCTACACACACACACACACTCTACACACACACACACTACACACACTCTACACACACACACACACACACACACACACTCTACACACACACTCAATCTACACACACGCACACTCTACACACACACACACACTCACTCTACACACACACACACTCTACACACACACTCTACACACACACACTCTACACACACACTCACTCTACACACACACTCACTCTACACACACACACTCACTCTACACACACTCACTTTACACACACACACTACACACACACTCACTCTACACACACACACACACTACACACACACTCACTCTACACACACACTCACTCTACACACACACATTCACTCTGCACACACACATACACACTCACTCTACACACACACACTCACTCTACACACACACATTCACTCTGCACACACACACACACTCACTCTACACACACACACACTCTCTACACACACACACTCTACACACACACACACACACTACACACACACACTCTACACACATACACACACACACTCACTCTACACACACTCACTCTACACACACACTTACTCTACACACACACACACTCTACACACACAAACATTCCACACACACACACTCTACACACACACACACTACACACACACACACTCTACACACAAACACTCTCTACACACAAACACTCTCTACACACACAGACTCTACACACACACAGACACACACACAAACACACACACTCTACACACACACTCTACACACACACACACTCACTCTACACACACACACTCTCTGCACACTTGCTACACACACACACACACTCTACACACACTCACTCTACACACACACACTCTCTACACACACACACTCTACACACACACACACACACTCTCTACACACATACACACTCTACACACACTCACTCTACACACACACACTCTCTGCACACACTCACTCTACACACACACACTCTCTGCACACTCGATACACACACTCACTCTACACACACACTCACTCTACACACACACACACTCTACACACACACTCTACACACACACACACTACACACACACACTCTCTGCACACTCGCTACACACACACACACACACACACACGCTACACACACTCACTCTACACACACACACACTCTCTACACACACACACACACACACACACACACTCTACACACACACTCACTCTACACACACACACACTCTCTACACACACACACACTCTACACACACACTCACTCTACACACACACTCACTCTACACACACACACACACTCTACACACACACACTCACTCTTCACACACACTCACTCTACACACACACTCACTCTACACACACACACTCTCTACACACACACACACACACTCTACACACACACTCACTCTACACACACACACACACTCTACACACACACACTCACTCTTCACACACACTCACTCTACACACACACTCACTCTACACACACACTCACTCTACACACACACACACACACTCACTCTACACACACACACACACTCTACACACACACACTCACTCTTCACACACACTCACTCTACACACACACTCACTCTACACACACACACACACACGCTCTCTACACACACACACACACACACACTCTCTACACACACACACACTCTACACACACACTCACTCTACACACACACACACTCTACACACACACACTCACTCTTCACACACACTCACTCTACACACACACTCATTCTACACACACACTCACTCTACACACACACACACACACACACACTCTCTACACACACACACACACTACACACACACTCACTCTACACACACACACACTCTACACACACACACTCACTCTTCACACACACTCACTCACTCTACACACACACACTCTCTCTCTCTACACACACACACACTCTACACACACACACACTCTACACACACACACACTCTACACACACACACACACACACTCACTCTTCACACACACTCACTCTACACACACACTCACTCTACACACACACTCACTCTACACACACACACACACTCTCTACACACACACACACTCTACACACACACTCACTCTACACACACACACTCACTCTACACACACACTCACTCTACACACACACACACACACACACACACTCTACACACACACTCACTCTACACACACTCTACACCAGGTATGTCAATCCGGTCCTACGAGGGCCGAGATCCTCACACATTTTTCATATTGCTCGTATGAATTGATGGGTCTGAATCAGGAAAGGTGTGGTCCATCAGGTAGAACACATTCCTCTCTTTCTCAGTCCATCCTAAACACTGGCATGGATCTGGCCCTCCAGGCCTGGAGTTCGACACCTGTGCTCTACACACACACTCACTCTACACACACACGCTACACAAACACTCACTCTACACACACACACACTCTACACACACACACTCTACACACACACACACACACACTCTACACACACACTCACTCTACACACACACTCAATCTACACACACACACACTCTACACACACACACACTCACTCTACACACACACACACTCTACACACACACTCACTCTACACACACACACTCACTCTACACACACACTCACTTTACACACACACACACACTCTACACACACACTCACTCTACACACACACACTCACTCTACACACACACACACTCTACACACACACTCTACACACACACACTCTACACACACACTCACTCTACACACACACTCACTCTACACACACACACTCACTCTACACACACTCACTTTACACACACACACTACACACACACTCACTCTACACACACACACACACTACACACACACTCACTCTACACACACACTCACGCTACACAAACACTCACTCTACACACACACACACACACTACACACACACACTCTACACACACACTCACTCTACACACACACATTCACTCTGCACACACACATACACACTCACTCTACACACACACACTCACTCTACACACACACATTCACTCTGCACACACACACACTCACTCTACACACACACACACTCTCTACACACACACACACTCTACACACACACACACACACACACTCTACACACACACACTCTACACACATACACACACACACTCACTCTACACACACTCACTCTACACACACACTTACTCTACACACACACACACTCTACACACACAAACATTCTACACACACACACTCTACACACACACACACTACACACACACACACTCTACACACAAACACTCTCTACACACAAACACTCTCTACACACACAGACTCTACACACACACAGACACACACACAAACACACACACTCTACACACACACTCTACACACACACACACACACTCACTCTACACACACACACTCTCTGCACACTTGCTACACACACACACACTCTACACACACTCACTCTACACACACACACTCTCTACACACACACACTCTACACACACACACACACACTCTCTACACACATACACACTCTACACACACTCACTCTACACACACACACTCTCTGCACACACTCACTCTACACACACACACTCTCTGCACACTCGATACACACACTCACTCTACACACACACTCACTCTACACACACACACACTCTACACACACACACACTCTACACACACACTCTACACACACACACACTACACACACACACTCTCTGCACACTCGCTACACACACACACACACACACGCTACACACACTCACTCTACACACACACACACTCTCTACACACACACACACACACACACTCTACACACACACTCACTCTACACACACACACACACTCTCTACACACACACACACTCTACACACACACTCACTCTACACACACACACACACACTCTACACACACACACTCACTCTTCACACACACTCACTCTACACACACACTCACTCTACACACACACACACACTCTACACACACACACACACACACTCTACACACACACACACACACTCTACACACACACTCACTCTACACACACACACACTCTACACACACACACTCACTCTTCACACACACTCACTCTACACACACACTCAATCTACACACACACTCAATCTACACACACACACACACTCAATCTACACACACACACACTCTACACACACACTCACTCTACACACACACACACTCTACACACACACACTCACTCTTCACACACACTCACTCTACACACACACTCACTCTACACACACACACACACACGCTCTCTACACACACACACACTCTACACACACACTCACTCTACACACACACACACTCTCTACACACACACACACTCTCTACACACACACTCACTCTACACACACACACACTCTACACACACACACTCACTCTTTACACACACTCACTCTACACACACACTCATTCTACACACACACTCACTCTACACACACACACACTCTCTACACACACACACACACTACACACACACTCACTCTACACACACACACTCTACACACACACACTCACTCTTCACACACACTCACTCTACACACACACACTCACTCTACACACACACACACTCTCTCTCTACACACACACACACTCTACACACACACTCACTCTACACACACACACACTCTACACACACACACACACTCACTCTTCACACACACTCACTCTACACACACACTCACTCTACACACACACTCACTACACACACACACACACTCTACACACACACTCACTCTACACACACACACTCACTCTACACACACACTCACTCTACACACACACACACACACACACACACACACACTCTACACACACACTCACTCTACACACACTCTACACCAGGTATGTCAAACCGGTCCTACGAGGGCCGAGATCCTCACACATTTTTCATATTGCTCGTATGAATTGATGGGTCTGAATCAGGAAAGGTGTGGTCCATCAGGTAGAACACATTCCTCTCTTTCTCAGTCCATCCTAAACACTGGCATGGATCTGGCCCTCCAGGCCTGGAGTTCGACACCTGTGCTCTACACACACACTCACTCTACACACACACGCTACACAAACACTCACTCTACACACACACACACTCTACACACACACACACACTCTACACACACACACACACACTCTACACACACACTCACTCTACACACACACTCAATCTACACACACACACACTCTACACACACACACACACACACTCACTCTACACACACACACACACACACACTCTACACACACACTCACTCTACACACACACACTCACTCTACACACACTCACTTTACACACACACACTCACTCTACACACACACACACACTCACTCTACACACACACTCACGCTACACAAACACTCACTCTACACACACACACACTACACACACACACTCTACACACACACTCACTCTACACACACACACTCACTCTGCACACACACACACACACACTCACTCTACACACACACACACTCACTCTACACACACACATTCACTCTGCACACACTCACTCTACACACACACACTCTCTACACACACACACTCTACACACACACACACACTCTACACACACACACACTATACACACATACACACACACACTCACTCTACACACACTCACTCTACACACACAGTTACTCTACACACACACACACTCTACACACACAAACATTCTACACACACACACTCTACACACACACACACACACACACACTCTACACACAAACACTCTCTACACACAAACACTCTCTACACACACAGACTCTACACACACACAGACACACACACAAACACACACACTCTACACACACACACACACTCTACACACACACACACACTCACTCTACACACACACACTCTCTGCACACTTGCTACACACACACACACACACTCTACACACACTCACTCTACACACACACTCTCTACACACACACTCTCTACACACACACTCTCTACACACACACACACACTCTCTCTACACACATACACACTCTACACACACTCACTCTACACACACACTCTCTCTGCACACACTCACTCTACACACACACACTCTCTGCACACTCGATACACACACACACTCTACACACACACTCACTCTACACACACACACACTCTACACACACACTCTACACACACACACACACTACACACACACACTCTCTGCATACTCGCTACACGCTACACACACTCACTCTACACACACACACACTCTCTACACACACACACACACACTCTACACACACACACTCTACACACACACTCACTCTACACACACACACACACACACACACACACACTCTACACACACACACACTCTACACACACACACACACACTTCACACACACTCACTCTACACACACACTCACTCTACACACACACACACTCTACACACACACACTCACTCTTCACACACACTCACTCTTCACACACACTCACTCTACACACACACTCATTCTACACACACACTCACTCTACACACACACACACACACTCTCTACACACACACACACTCTACACACACACACTCACTCTACACACACACACACTCTACACACACACACTCACTCTTCACACACACTCACTCTACACACACACTCACTCTACACACACACACACACACACTCTCTCTACACACACACACTCTACACACACACTCACTCTACACACACACACACTCTACACACACACACACTCTACACACACACACTCACTCTTCACACACACTCACTCTACACACACACTCACTCTACACACACACTCACTCTACACACACACACACACACACACACTCTCTCTCTACACACACACACACTCTACACACACACTCACTCTACACACACACACACTCTACACACACACACTCACTCTACACACTCACTCTACACACACACACACACTCTCTACACACACACACTCTACACACACACTCACTCTACACGCACACACACACACACTCACTCTACACACACACTCATTCTACACACACACTCACTCTACACACACACACACACTCTACACACACACACACTCTACACACACACATACACACACACACTCACTCTTCACACACACTCACTCTACACACACACACACACACACACACACTCTCTACACACACACACACTCTACACACACACTCACTCTACACACACGCACACTCTACACACACACACACACACTCACTCTACACACACACACACACACTCTACACACACACACTCACTCTTCACACACACTCACTCTACACACACACTCACTCTACACACACACTCACTCTACACACACACACACACACACTCTCTACACACACACACACTCTACACACACACTCACTCTACACACACACTCACTCTACACACACACACTCACTCTACACACACACACACTCTACACACACACACTCACTCTTCACACACACTCACTCTACACACACACACTCACTCTTCACACACACTCACTCTTCACACACACTCACTCTTCACACACACACACACACTCTCTACACACACACACTCACTCTACACACACACACTCACTCTACACACACACACACACACACACACTCACTCTACACACACACTCACTCTACACACACACTCACTCTACACACACACACACACAAACTCACTCTACAAACTCACTTGAAAAACTATTTTTTTTACTTGTTCCCACTCTTCTCCTTTACATACGTAACCATTTTGGTGGCAATGACATATATGGAGGCTTTTTTGCTAATAACTATTAAAGTTGGCACAAAATTATGCTAAAATCAAATGAAATTGTGAAATTACAGTTCCTGATTATGTTTAAAAATGAAATTAATTAAAAATTTTCCCATAATTTCGCATTACGATTTTGCATCGTACTTAAAAATTATGATGGGAAATTTGTGCTCATCCCTACTCAAGAGAGCAGCAGCCAGCTTGGGGACACTCAGTTAGGTCCAGAGCATGGGCGTAGCAATCAGGCAGAGGCTTTGGGTGCCCCCTCCTCCTCCCTCTCCCCAACCGCAAGTGCAGCCAATTAGCAAAGATACCTCCCCATTCACTCACGAAAA
This sequence comes from Hyperolius riggenbachi, assembly GCF_040937935.1. Lineage (NCBI taxonomy): Eukaryota > Metazoa > Chordata > Amphibia > Anura > Hyperoliidae > Hyperolius > Hyperolius riggenbachi. The sequence goes on from NC_090646.1 coordinate 677,382,270, forward strand.
CCGTGTGCAGGAGGGTGTGTAATTATTTCATGCTTCTAGAGGCTGCTTCACAGCAGAACACTCGCCGGGTCTTAATCCCAGGGGGGTTCGAGACAAAGGGGGCCCTATGCTATTTGTTTTGCAGGGGGCCCTATTAGGTCTAGTTATGCCCCTGGTCCAGAGCCCCCATTGGCATTACTATTTACCCGGAGTTCCTCCACAAACCATTGTCTGCATATCCCTCTATACAGTGTGTACACATGTCAGTTTATTGGGCTCACCCTGTACACACGTCTGCCTGCCTCAGCCAAGAACCATCTAGTATCTATACAAGATTGTAGCTGGAGTAATAGCAATACCAGCAATATTGTACTCTGGGAAGGCCACATTCTGCCCAGAGTGGAGGGGAATTCTGACTGTTAGAGCCCATTAACACTGGGATGATTAAAGTCCGTTTACCGCTAATCGCCGTATCGCTGTAATATATATAATATAAAGTATATGGCAGGGATCTCACTAATGCAATTGCTGGTGATTTGCTACTCGCGGCACGGCCGGATTTAGCACTAGGCACAGTAGGCACAAGTCTACAGGCGCCATGTGCAACAGAGGCGGGCCAGGCAGTAGCGCACTCAAACCTCACCTACTGTCCCCGCTCACCATGACAGTGCTGCCTCCCGAACTGCCACCCTGCTCTGCATCCAGCCCTGAATCATGGCTGGTGGTGGGCTGGAGGCCCCAGGCTCAGGCCTGGCTGGAGGTTATGGGCTGGAGGCCCCAGGCTCAGGCCCTGGCTCATGGTGGGCTGGAGGCCCCAAGGAAGGCTCAGGCCTGACTGGAGGTGGGCTGGAGGCCCCAGGGCAGGCTCAGGCCTGGCTGGTGGTGGGCTGGAGGCCCCAGGGCAGGCTCAGGCCTGGCTGGTGGTGGGCTGGAGGCCCAAGGGCAGGCTCAGGCTTGGCTGGTGGTGGGCTGCCTGGCTGGTGGTGGGCTGGAGGCCCCAGGGCAGGCTCAGGCCTGGCTGGTGGTGGGCTGGAGGCCCAAGGGCAGGCTCAGGCTTGGCTGGTGGTGGGCTGGAGGCCCCAGGGCAGGCCTGGCTGGTGGTGGGCTGGGGGCCAAGGGCGTCAGCAGTGGTTTTGGGGGCCTGGGGAAGAGAATGAGTCAGGAAGGCAAGGTTGCTCACAGACATACTACATACATACATACATATTAGTACAAGTTAGTGCTAGTAACTAAAATGGCTGGTGGGCTGCCTGCCTGCACTGCAACCACAACTACACTACTGGGGGAATGGGGGCAGAGCTTCAACGGTTAGGAATTACAACATGACTGTGCCCAACTGCCCGTGTGTGACACACCTGACTGTCAACAGACCATCTCTGTAAGTGCACCTGACCTGAGTGTCCTGTATAGAGTCAGTCAGACCACTACCCCACCCACCTCGATGCTTGGATCCTGACCTGAAATCCACTTTCCAGGGTTCCTGCCTTCTCCTGCCTGGGCTGTCCTACTCCCTCCAGTCGCTCACTCCGTCCTCTCCTCCTCAGGTGCCGCTGTCTGTCAGTGTGAATTGTCATGTGAATGCACTGACAGTGGCCACGGCAAGAGCAGTGCGCAGTATGCGGACGGACGTCTTGCCTGACGTGCCCTTGCGGCTCTGTGGAGTGCACGGAGATCCGTCTCCTCCTGCTTCAGCGTTCAGACTCATGGATCATCGGGCCGGCTGAGAGCCGGGGGGGGGGGGGGCAGTGCCAACATACTGGCTGGGGCTGAAGCCTGGGTAAGCCCCAGCGTGGCGCCGCCACTGTATTGAAGGCCAGCAGAAAGTTAGCATTGTCTAAAATTGAAAATCGGGTCGAAGATTTATGACCCAGTTTAAACTGAAGACCAAACCTGAAACATGGAAGCCACAATCCTATTTTTCATATTTAGTTGAATTATTATAGAGTTAGATCTGTGTGAAATAACTGTGTGAGGGGAGATGAAAAGGAAGTATGTTATTCTTTTCAAATTGGTGCCACCTTGGAGGGTCTGAAACAAGGTCCCAACCAAAGACTTGTAAAAAGTAGGCTGCCAAATAATAATGCCATAAACGGAGGAGACTGTTATAATTTAAGTAGGCCTCAGTTACTTGGCCTGAGTTTTATGTAAAAGGCTTGTCCGCAGTGTATGCCTTTAAAATAAATAGAGTTTTGTGATGCAGGCAGAGGCATCTCAGGGTCTGCGTGTAGCAGAGGATACACGCAGATACTGAGAACATGTTCCTAAAAGAAGGCCATCGGCCTACTCTGACCTCAACACGTACACCACAGGAACAGTAAACATCGGCCATATTTACTAAATATCCACATTCCTGCATATAGGTCAAATGCCTCATTGATTATTATATCGAGTAGGTGTGTATGATGACACCACAAGTGGGTCCACCAATAGACTGATATAGGGGATGGCGAAGATGATGTCATATTTAACTCTTTCCTAGTCGGTATTAAAGGCCGAGGGAGCTATGAGAGCTCACTCTGCTTCTTACTTTCGCACTAGCTAGCAAGGCTGACTGGGACCTCTAAGTATGTTCTTCCTTTCTGTAATCTGATATAATGTATGCTGTACATAGGTAGTCTAGATGTAACATAGAGTAGATACAAGAAGACCTGGGTACTTTCAGAAGGAAGGTACTCACGCAGCTGTAACGCAACATGGAAGTCTGCTTTGCCAGGAGATGATAAACTGTATCTATCTGTATTTCTGTTACTTGAATAAATAATGTAAACATTGAAGAAGCCTGAGAAAGTCTATCTCCTGCTTGCGAGTTGCGGGGTGGAGAGTCAAGTGGTCTCACAGTCTGTGAGACGCAACTGTAAGAAGTTTCTGGTGTCGAAGCAAGGTGATATAGAAAGATTCTAACAGAGACCAATGCACCCTGAATGTTTGTGCCTAAACAAAATGGTTGACATTGCTCTGTGGACTTCATTGTCACATATGTAAAGGTGCAGTTTCTTCTGGAAAGGAGATCACTGGAGTTTGGTGATAGGGAGTGGAAGCAGATAAAATTAAAACGACAAACTCCGGAGTCTGATCATTTTACAGGTAAGGTTTTCTTCCAAGCCAAGACACTTTATATGTACTCCAATCCTTTTAAGAGACCGAAAGCCTTCCAAACATAATGGGGATAATACCTATCATACAATCGGCTACATTTTGGTGTCAAAACCACCCCTACATATGTAAACCTAGTTTTGCGTCATTTAAGTTTACAATTGGTTTCCAAAATATTGACCACCTGATGAGGCAGATTAACCATTTCAGCCCGCGGGTATTTTTCACCTTATGCATCTAAACAATTTTTACCTCCCATTCATTCACCAATAACTTTATCACTACTTATCACAATGAATTGATCTATATCTTGTTTTTTCTGCCACCAATTAGGCTTTTTTTGGGTGGTACATTTTGCTAAGAATTATTTTTTTCTAAATGCATTTTCACAGGAATATTAAGAAAAAATGGAAAAAAAATCATTATTTCTCAGTTTTCAGCCATTATAGCTTTAAAAGAATACATGCTACCATAATTAAAACCTATTTATTTTATTTGCTCATTTGGTTATTACACTTTTTAAATTATGTCCCTATCACAATGTATGGCGCCAATATTTTATTTGGAAATAAAGGTGCATTTTTTTCAGTTTTGCTTCCATCACTATTTAGAAGCTTATAATTTAAAACATATTTGTCATACACATGCATATTAAAAAAAAGTTCAGACCTTTAGGTAACTATTTATGTTTTTTTTTTTTTTTTTTTTTAATTGTAATATTTTTTTTTTCATAAAAAATGTTATTTGGGTAATTTTTGGTGTGGGACATAATTATAATGTAATAATGTCTGTTTATTTCATCTAAAATGTATGTAGATGTAGTTTTACTATTTGGCCACAAGATGGCCACAGTCAAAACATTTTTTTTAATCCTGGAAGCGAACGCTCTTGCTTCCAGGAAGCGTAAAGAGGATGGGAAACTTGTTTTTCTTACAAAGACGGCGGTTTCTGATAAGAAGCCGTCAGTCTTTCTACCGGGGAACTAGATCAATGAATGGGAACCATGTTCCCATTCATTGATCTCCGGGCTAACGGGGGGCAACATGTGCGTGTGCACGGGAGCATGCAGCAGCGATACAGCTGCCGCCTGGACGTGACAATCACATCCAGGCAGCATAAATAGTTAACTGGGATAGCCTTGGACTTGGCTGAATTTTTCTGTAGATTGGACATCACAGCAAGCTCCTCCCATAACTGGTTTCTACCTACTACCACTGGACACACCTCTAGACTGAAGACCAGGGCCAACAGGATAGTGAATTACCATACCCACCCTGACAGCTGCTATTTTGACAATCTCCTATCGGGCCACTGCTGCAGAACCGTCCCCACCAAAACCTCTGGGCACAGGAACACCTTTTTCTGCCAAGCTGTCCTCCTGAACTTGGGCACCTATCCATGTAAAATCCCCTAGCACTCCATACTCGTCTCTCAGACATGCTTTGCGTTGCAGGTTTTACCATATCTGCACCCTTTCAGTATATCTCATTATGCCTAATCGACTGTCCTTAAAAAGGGACTATCGCGGAAATCCTAAAATTTAAAACACAAACAAATAAGAAGTACATTTGACATTACCGACAGATTTTGGTCTAGCCCATCTTCTCATAGGGGAATTCTCAGGGTTTTCTTTATTTTTCAAAGCACATAGTGAATGGCAGTTGCTCCGTCCCACTGCCAAAATAGTGTGCAGCGAGCAGGGAGGCTGGGCAGTAGCTTTGTATTAATCATTTTCAGGGAGTGTCTTTATAATGAATAAAGGCCATACTGAGAATCCCCAATGGAGAGATGGACTAACCCAAAACCTGTTGGTAATGTCAGATTTCTACTACCTACTGTAAGTGACAGCAACATAAGAGAAAAGTAATGTATGGCTCATTTTACTCTGGGAGATATGTACATCTTATTTGTATGTGTTTCAAATTTAAAATTTTTTGCAACAGTTCCTCTTTAAAGAGACTCTGTACTTCAAAAAAAACCCTCTGGGGGGTACTTACCTCAGGAGGGGGAAGCCTCAGGGTCCCAATGAGGCTTCCTCCTCCCCTGTAGCTTGGGGCAATACAGCGCTGGCTCCCCCGAATCCTCCCAGTGAATTTCCATGAGAATTTGCATGTGTTTAGTGGAAAAATAATGCAGGCTGTCTCTTTTTTTTACATAAACGCTATACAGTATCACAGATGCAGATGGCTCCTGGGAATGCAGCAGCCTCATAGGGAAGCATTTTAGCATGCAAATTCACATTGTGGCAAAACGCATGCAATTTAAAAAAGTGTGACCCCCTGCCTAAAGTGGGCCACACGCCATACAATGAAAACTTTCATTTTCCCTTTTTTGAAAATTAAAAAACAAACGATTATTTATATAGAAAAATCTATTTTATTTTATTTTTTGAGCGGATTGAAAAATGTAATCAAATTTCCATTTTTTTACAGTTGTGGTAGAAAATTCGGATCAATTTTTCAGAACATCGTATGATGCAGGATAGATTGTAAATTCCTGGATTTACTGTATCACATGGTCCACCAATGCAGCATGTATTTCATTAGACAGATTTGGTTGTCGTCTTTGCGCACGTCCCACCCCTCTTCCTGGTCTTCCTCTCCCTCTGCCCTTTGCGCACGTCCCACCCCTCCTCCAGGTCTTCCTCTCCCTCTGCCCTTTGCGCACGTCCCACCCCTCCTCCATTGCGCACGTCCCACCCCTCCTCCAGGTCTTCCTCTCCCTCTGCCCTTTGCGCACGTCCCACCCCTCCTCCAGGTCTTCCTCTCCCTCTGCCCTTTGCGCACGTCCCACCCCTCCTCCTGGTCTTCCTCTCCCTCTGCCCTTTGCGCACGTCCCACCCCTCCTCCAGGTCTTCCTCTCCCTCTGCCCTTTGCGCACGTCCCACCCCTCCTCCAGGTCTTCCTCTCCCTCTGCCCTTTGCGCACGTCCCACCCCTCCTCCAGGTCTTCCTCTCCCTCTCCCCTTTGCGCACGTCCCACCCCTCCTCCAGGTCTTCCTCTCCCTCTCCCCTTTGCGCACGTTCCACCCCTCCTCCAGGTCTTCCTCTCCCTCTGCCTCCATCTTGTCCTGTCTGAATGTTTATTCTCATCTGCTCTCTCCCTTGTCCTCTTCCTCTATCCATTGTTGTTGAAGACCATTGACTTTTGTAGTGTTTGTAACCCTCACTGGTGTTAGTAATGGTGAAGTAGGTGCAAATAACTTCGAGTTTGTAACGATCGGTGTAACACAGAGAGGGTCTGATTATCGGTGAACTGCAGTATCACCGAGAATGCAGAATATACCCGATTATTGGTGATCTGCAGTATCACCGATAATCAGATATATATATGCTAACCTCTGGACACCTGAGTAACGAGTGAGTGTTATGCAACAGTAATACTTTGAGGACTGCGCCTCAGGAACAAGTTCCGTACAGCAAGGAGTACTGCACAAATACAGATTCCTTCCGTAGACCTGGACTCTCCCGGGGGAGGAGTCAGGTCGAAGGTAGGAAGGACAGAACGGGGGCGACACCCAGGAGGGGGTGTCAATAACAGATCTAGGAACTGCCTCTAACAGTAAGGTCAGTTCTCGAGGTCGGACAAGCCAGGTCGGAAACACACGGACAGATAAAGTACAGATTCAGAAGGCAGAGGCGGAGTCTAAAGTACAGGCAGGGTTCGGCAACAGGGTATCAGAAATATCGAGGTACAAAATCAGGAGGCAGATGCAGAGTCTAAGGACGAGCCGGGGTTCGGCAACAGAGTATCAGAATGGCAAGGTACAGGATCAGAGTTCAGAAGAATAGTCAGGCAGGCAGAAAGTCATAACAGATAATCACAATCAAACTAGTACTTTAGACTATCAATAGAATCTAGCTAAGTGTAGGATTACAGCTCCAGCTGGTCCCGGCACACTTTAGGATCTGACTCAGGTCTGAGTGCAACCACATTGTGATCGCAACGCCAGACAACCAGCAACTGAACAGGCCGCACTATATATACACAAGAGCTGCCCAGCACCTCCCTAAGTGCTGGACCAATGAATGGTGCTGCAATTGTCAGCTGACCAGCCTGGTCAGCTGACCTACTTCTGGCTGTCATATAAACCCTGCCTCTCTGCGCGCACGCGCGTCATTCTGAACCTCGGTGGACTATCAGTCCCAGCCACACCAGTACTCTCTTGCAATGTACCCGCTGACCTGTGCGCGGGGATGGTCGCACCGCCATCAGCACCGGCGGCAGCCTCCCCACGCTGGGACAGACTACTCGCAACAGGCCTATGCGCGCTAACCGCCACGTCAGACGTGGCGGTTTTTCCGCGTTCCGCCATGTCGGAAAGAGCCGCCTCCCGCTGACATACAGCGGCGTCTCTTCCGCGTTTCTTCACAGAGTTGATGCAAATGTATGTAATTTTCTATACAAATTTATGCAGCTTGAAAATGAACCAATCAAATTTTACCTCAGCAGGATTTGATTGGTTCATTTTCAAGTTGCATAAATTTGCATAAAAAATGTGCATGCATTTGCATCAACTCGAAGTTATCTGCATCTACTTGACCATCACTAACTGGTGTGTCCATAATTATGCATGTGAGTGTCGTTGCCTTGATGTTGCAAGTGTCAATATGATTGGATATCTGAGTCAGATGTGCACAAAGTGTGTGTTGCGTTTTGCAAAAAGTGTGGAGCTGACAATGGCCTCAATTCACTAAGATCATTCTGGAGATAATAAGGCAATAGAAAACTTACCTCCACACATCGATCTTGCCTTATTAAGGTGTAGAGATATGTTTTCACAGTAAGAGAGTTATCTTATCACTTCAGTCCTTAAAGTGAAAGGGAACTGCATTTAAAAAAATGAGACAGATACTTACCCAAGGAGAGGGAAGGCTCTGGGTCCTATAGAGCCTTCCAACTCCTCTCCTGGTCCCCTCGTTTCAGTGCTGGCTCGCCCGGTAGCAGTATTTGACTAAATTAGTAAAATACTGCTTTACCCGGCCAAAGGAGGCTTCAGAAGTCTTCAGGGAGCCCGAGTGCTCCTGAAGAAGGGCGGCTCTGTACTGCACCTGCACAAGCACGCTCTCTTGCATGCTCAAGTGTGTGCAGTATGGAGCCGCGCGTCTTCGGGAGGACACGGCTCCCGAAGACTTCCAAATACCCTTTCGGCGGGGGATTAAAAGGGTATAAGCTCCTGTCCCCCTGGGAGACACCAAAGTGGTCCGCTGTCATAGGCTGAGACCTATGACAGCCGATTGCACTGATTGGCTGGCGGTGAGAGGGAGGGAGGGATGTAAAAATACAAAAAAAAAAGGCTAATACAGGCCCTGATTTACATCACAGGAGCCAGTAAGTAGAGATGGTCGGAAATGCCAATTTCCGATTCCGCGGTAATTCCGCATTACGCCATTGCCAAATACCGATTCCGCTTTCCGCTACCAATTTCCGCATTCCAATACGGAATTTCCGCCGGAAATTGCGGAAATTCCGCCTGACTTTAACATCGATTTTCTCAAAAACTATAAGGTCTTTTTGAAAACTTTTTTTCTGCATCTTGTTCAGAAGATTCTGTTGAATAAACCCTGAAATTTTGGTGTTGCTAGGACGTACGGGGGCTTTGCTATTAACCGTTAAAGTTGGCAGATTTTTCCTGTAATGTAAATGCAGAAAATAGGCAAAAGCAGATTTTCTGCATTTTACATTACAGTAAAAATCTGCCGACTTTAGCGGTTAATAGAAAAGCCCCCGTACGTCCTAGAAACACCAAGGGGTTATTAAACTGAATCTTGTGAACAAGATGCAAAAAAAAGTTTTCAAAAATACCTTATAGTTTTTGAGAAAATCAATGTTAAAGTCGGGCGGAATTTCCGCGATTTCCGGCGGAAATTTCTGCGATTTCCGGTGGAAATCCGCCTAACGCACTTGCATTACCAATTTACGCATTCCGATGCAGAAATGCAATTTCCGATCGGAATTTCGGAAATTGCATTTCCGCGGAATCCGAATGAGCATCCCTACCTGTAAGCACAGATGTCCCGGCACCTTACACTTTGCCCTCCATGAACCTACAAACCCCCGCCAAACCGCGCTGCAATTGCGCTCACTTCCCAGCTGTCACTTCTCTCTTACTTCCCTTGCCCATCATAGGTAGCTACAAGTGCCCCTTAGTATTAGGTAGCCAGATGTACCCTCAACATTAAGTAGCTACAGGTGCCCCCATAAGGAAGGAAGGAGGGCGGCGCTTAGGGAGAGGAGTGAGCCGACCTTGCCACCACCAGGTGCCTGTAGGCACGTGCCCACATTGCCTTATGGTAAATCCGGCCCTGTGCTAATATTTATTCAAAAATAAAACAAATACATATTTACAGTACAGACCAAAAGTTTGGACACACCTTGGCAAGAGTACTCTATATCAACAACTATGGCAAGATAAATGACCCATATGGGACATAGGATATGTACAAGGGAACAAGAATGTCTGTCAATATTAGATACAATTATGCGATAAAGGCATTACATACCAAGCACAAGCAATAGAGCCACATCGCCATTGAGTAAGTGTAAAAAGGAGTAAGTGCATGACCCATACTAGTGCTTAAGTCTGCTTAAGACATATGTCCATCAGGTGGCCCGTTTCCCATGTACATAAAGTTAGCTGTGCATTGATGCGATAATACAGCCTGGATTACCTATAACATATTAAACATATCAGGCTTTTCTCCTGCACACTCAAAGCACCAGAGCTGCAGCCACTAGGGGGAGCTCTATAGGCAGTAGTAGTGTTAGGCCAGAGCTGCAGCCACTAGGGGGCGCTCTATAGGCAGTAGCAGTGTTAGGCCGGAGCTGCAGCCACTAGGGGGTGCTCTATAGGCAGTAGTAGTGTTAGCTATAGTATGCACAAACTGCGCCTGCCAAAAATCTCCAATGCTTCAATAAACAGTCATATAATTTCAATAGACAGTCATATAATTTGCATGCAATATACTGGAAGTTGTCAACGAGTATTCGCTATCACAGGTCCTTGATGTACATTCAATCTGAGTGTGACAGCGCTCCTCTTCCTCTCTAAAACTGAACAGAAACAGATGGCCGCACATAGTGCATTACTGTCATCATGAATCACAATAATCAAGCCCCAAACGTGCACATGTGCTCAAAAGTGCTCCACTCGTGATCTCTCCCCCTTCAGGCATCTCGGGCATCCCAGCCCATTAACGTGACCAGGAGCGCTGACGTCACTGGGCTTGAGGAGGAAACACGGATGGTGAGGGTACAGGCTGCTACCAGGAGCGGGAAAATCGGGACGCCGGTGCCGCTAGTGGAGGAGACATGTTAATGGGCTGGGATGCCCGAGATGCCTGATATTTCTCTACACACGTGAGTGCGCTGAAATTGCGCAGGCCCTGACTTTTAACCTACTGTATTACGCTATGTATGTTTTTGCTATTTTTTACATATGGAATTGAATATTAAAATGTGGATCTTCTAAACTACGGATCAGAATCTGTGTACACTGTGATTGGAGCTGGCCACTCTCAAGGCTAAATGTGAGACCCACCTGGAAAGTGAGGTGGCGTTTATCCGGTGAGCTGCTGGTGTGAAGGGGGAGAGATCACGAGTGGAGCACTTTTGAGCACATGTGCACGTTTGGGGCTTGATTATTGTGATTCATGATGACAGTAATGCACTATGTGCGGCCATCTGTTTCTGTTCAGTTTTAGAGAGGAAGAGGAGCGCTGTCACACTCAGATTGAAAGTAGTAGTGTTAGGCCAGAGCTGCAGCCACAAGGGGGCACTCTATAGGCAGTAGCAGTGTTAGGCCAGAGCTGCAGCCACTAGGGGGCTCTCTATAGGCAGTAGCAGTGTTAGGCCAGAGCTGCAGCCACTAGGGAGTGCTCTATAGGCAGTAGCAGTGTTAGGCCAGAGCTGAAACCACTAGGGGGCGCTCTATAGGCACTAGTAGTGTTAGGCCAGAGCTGCAGCCACTAGGCAGGGGGTGCTCTATAGGCAATAGCAGTGTTAGGCCAGAGCTGCAGCCACTAGGGGGCGCTCTATAGGCAGTAGCAGTGTTAGGCCAGAGCTGCAGCCACTAGGGGGCGCTCTATAGGCAGTAGCAGTGTTAGGCCAGAGCTGCAGTTACTAGGGGTGCTCTATAGGCAGTAGCAGTGTTGGGCCAGAGCTGCAGCCACTAGGGAGTGCTCTATAGGCAGTAGCAGTGTTAGGCCAGAGCTGAAACCACTAGCGGGTGCTCTATAGGCACTAGTAGTGTTAGGCCAGAGCTGCAGCCACTAGGCAGGGGGTGCTCTATAGGCAATAGCAGTGTTAGGCCAGAGCTGCAGCCACTAGGGGGCGCTCTATAGGCAGTAGCAGTGTTAGGCCAGAGCTGCAGCCACTAGGGGGCGCTCTATAGGCAGTAGCAGTGTTAGGCCAGAGCTGCAGTTACTAGGGGTGCTCTATAGGCAGTAGCAGTGTTGGGCCAGAGCTGCAGCCACTAGGGAGTGCTCTATAGGCAGTAGCAGTGTTAGGCCAGAGCTGCAGCCACTAGGGGGCGCTCTATAGGCAGTAGCAGTGTCAGGCCAGAGCTGTAGCCACTAGGGGGGGCTTTATAGGCAGTAGCAGTGTTAGGCCAGAGCTGCAGCCACTAGGGGCGCTCTATAGGTAGTAGCAGGGGGGGGGGGGGGCGTTGACTTCTACTTACGCCCCTGGCACAAATTTCGCATAACCGTAATTTCACATCATAATTCGCAATTACGCTGTAAAATTGTAATGTGTAATTTCAGGAAATTTTTTAATAAATTTTGCATGTAAAAGTAATGTGACATTTCGCGTAATTTCGTGCTGGCAGTTAATCGCAAATCCCCCATACATGCTATCATCACCAAAATTGCTATGCATGTTAAGGGGAATACTTAAAAAAACATTTTTCTTTGCATTTTTAAAATCGATTTTTTTTTAAGAACTACAAGGTCTTTTTTTAAAATTATTTTTTTACTTGTACTTAACTTGTATCCTTAACATGTGTAGCAATTTTGGTGTCAATAGTATGTATGGGGCCTTTGCTATTCACTGCTAAAATCGGCACAAAATTACGTGAAAATTAAATTAAATTTAAATTAAATTTAAATTTACGCAAAATTACAAATGCTTATACAAAATCGATTGCATTTACAAATCGTAATTACGTATACTGTAGGTGTAATTGTGAACATTTACGAAGAAGTGTGCTAAAAAACAAAAAATGTAAGGAAGGGAGGCATGACACAGCAGTGAGGAGAGCGGAGCAGAAAGGCCTGAGGCGGAGGATGAGAAGTAGCAGGAAAAAGACAGGAGGTGTATAAAAGAACCCAAGATAAAGATTATGAGAGAACAGATAGCTAGAGCAGTAAAGTGTTTAATTTTAAAGGAGAAAAGGAGACAAATATCAAAAGTATAGAAGAGTCAGAACAGAGAGAGGCCAGCGGTAACAGGAAGAGATAGCAGAGCTGAAGAAAGCGTGAACTGTAAAACAGGAAAAGACAGAGAAGTGTCAGAAAAAACAAAGATAAGCAAGAGTGAAGAAAACAACCTAAAGAATGGAGGGAGATCTTTATAATTATTTCTATGAACTTTTCTTAAAGTCAGTGGGAATCGACCCACATCACATACTCACCTGAGGAGAGGGAAGGCTCTGGGGTCTACTTCCCATTCCTCTCCCGGTCCCCTCGTTGCAGTGCTGGCTTCCCCGTTTGTATCCCCCACTGGAGGAGGCTTCAGAAGTCTTCGGGAGCCGAGTCCTCCCAAAGACAGGCGGCTCTGTACTGCGCCTGTATGAGCGCACAATAGAGCTGTCAGGAACCGGCCCTGCAGCAAGCCTGCAGATATGGTTCCCAACTGTGGGTTTGACCAGATTGAGAGGGGAGCAGCCTTATTCAAGCTACAGCAAGGCTGTCGCCCCTCAAAGCACTTCTCACTGCCACCACTAGCTGCTGCTAGACAATTCCACGATTCCCACTCTGCTGTCGAGTGATTTGCATGCAGTCCGCGTTTTCGTATTTGGATCAGCTTTGCACTTTAGGCCGAATATGGGAATGCCATGCACACACACACACAGTACAATCGTACAGTAGCAAGGCACAATCAGGCACTGAATCTTGTAACGTAAGTTACACTACAGTCTTTCTAGGCTATGAGCGTTGGCTTAGTACAGCAGAAGTCAAACTTATTAAATAATGATTTAATATTCCAGAAAAAAGTTGAACAATGCAGAAAATAATATATACACAAGATTTACAAAAACAAAGTAAAAATTACAAAATAAAAGTTACAAAGATACACCACAAGACAGTTTGCATAAAATAAAACGGGAATAAACGTTACCAGCATAAACAGAGCATTGTTTACGTGGGGCACGCGGTCTGGTCAGTAACCAGGTTAGTCCTAGCATTGTTCCTATCTTCAAAGAACTACGAGTTGTGAAGGACCTGTGCGGGTTCTTATAGGCCCATTTGGGGCCTGGGGGTACAAGTCCAGCCTGCCTCCGAAGGTTTGTACAGAATGGTTGTCATATCCTGTGATATGCAAACTTCAAAGGTCTTTCCTGTCCCACTTTTGATCTTTCAGAGATTTCCCATCTCCCATAGATCTAATTTTCACAGGTAAAATTGCATCAAAAGGACTTCAAAACACTTCACACACTTCCAGCAGGCTGTCATATGTAAATTCCAGAGTTTCCTGTTAGCCCTTTGAAGTTCCCAGATTGTATAGTTGGTCAACAGGTAGCGGTTTACATGAATACAGAGTTCAAAGCAATGCAACACCTTTGCAGGATGCCGGACAAAAGAGGGGTAATTATCTAATTACATAAGGACCTCACATTAGCAGCTTCCAACTTCCAGAGGACTGAATACAGACTCAAAGTACTTCATCCTGTCATACAGACAATCACAGCTTCCCCCAAAGCCAGACTGGCTTTAGCCGACATACACATCTGACATAATACACAGCAGACATAAAAATGGGAAAATATGGCTTCTGTATTATCCCAACATCATAACTAGCTGCGATATCATGACAAGAGCATGATCACGCAGGCGCAGTATGAAGCCGCCCATTTTTGGGAGCACTCAGGCTTTCGAAGACTTCCAAAGCCTCCTTCGGCAGTAGATCGAGCAGTATTTGACCATATTGGTTGAATACTGCTACTGGGAGCCAGCGCTGGAATACAGAGACCATGAGAGGAGTGGGAAGGCTCTATAGGATCCAGAGACTTCCCTCTCCTTAGGCAAGTATCTGGCTGATTTTTGGAGTCGATTCCCACTGACTTTAACTCAAGGGCAAATCTCAATAAATGTTCCTAAGACAAGACACTGTGGAGAACTTTATATTTTTTTTTCTTTTTACATTATTATTTCAATACAGGATTTTTAAAAGCAAAAAAACAAAACAAAGCCCTGATATTTATGTGAACTGGCTCTAAGCTTTTCTGAATTCCTATATGAGGCCTACCTTGTTCTGTTGAAATTAGAAACTAATCCAGGGCTGGGAAAACTTTGCATGGCCTGGGCGGCATGCTGGGGACCGCAGGCTGCATTCCTAAAACACCTCCCCTCCTCCCTCCAGCGTGTAATATGCTGGCATGTCCTAACGGTGTGTCACATGACACCCTGTGGCCATGGAGACCGGTTGCAGGAAGAGTCGAGCAGGTGAGTGTTAACCCCATTTCCTTCTGCTTGCGAGTCTACAGGGAGGGAGGGATGAGAGGAAGCCAGCCACCTAGCAGCATGCTGGATTTACAGTGCACATGAGATGGATAGAGCCCGCTGGCCGTAGATTTCCCAGCACTGCTCTAATCTCTCCAGTCTGCTATTTATTTTGTACAACAGGAGGAGATGGCAGCCGATCAATGTACAGGCTGCACCTGAATTGACCAGCTGCATAGATGTGCAGAGCCCAAAACACGGGCAGATTACACAACTTGCATTCAAAGCAGATTCAGCAAGTGGATGACGTTAGCATCCAGAAACAGTTTGCGTGCAAATTGTTCAGTACTAGACTCTTCCACGATGTTGACATGCCCTCATAGAAGAGACCTAACTATTAACTAACAATTAAAACATAGTGTAAACCAGCTATTGATTGTATTGTGCTAAGGCATAGTCATGTATTTTATTGCCTAAAAGGTCTATTTTGACTTCTAAAAGATGCAGTTCATCTGCTCACAGTTATATTAAGTCTGTTTTACTGACTATATCTCACTAATGGATTCAATAAATTCATCCACCTAAACTCCCCTGCACCTAACTCGCCACTGACACTTATATTACAAGTGGTTATATTGAATGTATGTTATATACTCACCTGTGTTGAAAAGAACAATTGATAACCTGAAAGAAAAAGGAAGAATTATTAGAATATGGTTAAAATCAGTTTAAAGAGAACCCGAGGTGGGTTTGAAGAATATTATCTGCATACAGAGGCTGGATCTGCCTATACAGCACAGCCTCTGTTGCTATCCCAAACCCCCCTGAGGTCCCCCTGCACTCTGCAATCCCTCATAAATCACAGCCACGCTGCTGACACACAGCTTGTCAGAGCTGGCTGTGTTTATCTCTATAGTGTCAGTCTGCTGCTCTCCCCGCCTCCTGCAGAACTCCAGTCCCCGCCTGCATCCCTTCCCTCCCTCCTGATTGGAGGGAGGGGACGGGGCAGGGACCCGAGCTATGCAGGAGGCGGGGGAAGCAGCTGAGACTGACACTACAGATGTAAACACAGCCTCACAGCATGGCTGTGATTTATGAGGGATTGCAGAGTGCAGGGGGACCTTAGTGGGGTTTGGGATAGCAACAGAGGCTGGGCTGTATAGGCAGATCCAGCCTCTGTATGCAGATAACATTCTTTAAACACACCTCGGGTTCTCTTTAATAGTAAACTATAGGAACTTATCTTTATGAAGTCTGCATTGGGAATGTGTATGAGGATATCCTACTGATCCTTGTGAAAAGAAAAGAAAGGAGTATAAATATATAGCAATAGAACATAAAAACTATATAAGAAAAAGTCTAGAGATCGACAATATTTTATCTGGATAACGTTGCACTGTAATATAGTAACCAGAGGAGTTATTCTAGAAAAATGCTGGGCTAACATTCTTCAGTCCATCAATCAAGTAAAAAAGGCCCGATGTCCCATAAAGTATGATATTGATATGTCTAGACAAATTGCACGCTCCCCTTAGCAGGACACTACATCCACCAATGCACCAGGGGTAATGTCCTATGCATTTAGGGGACCCTCCCCCTTTGTCAGGTCTGAGATGTTACTTCGGGTTAGTTAGTGGATATAGTGTCCTGCTAAGGGGAGCACACAGTTTGTCTGGAGTTCCAGTTTTGTGCCGCCGCCGACCATGGCTTCTTTACCTGCACAGGCTTTCCATTGGCAAGCATTGCCCCAATACTTCTGCCACAGAGTTAAGTATATATTTTTATGTGTGCAGTGTGATTTATTTAATAAATGTACTACGCTATTTTATTTTTTTCTTTCAAGGGACTCCGAGCTCTGATTAAAAATAAAATTTGAACTTACCCGGGGCTTTCTCCATCCCAGCCCTGGTCGGGACGTCCCACGCCGGCCTCCTGGCTCTTCTCCCGGCGGCTGTCCGCATAGCGCGGACAGGCCGGGCCCCCGGGCGACACTGGCGAGTGTCGGGGCTTCTTCTTCCCTATACGTCACGAATGACGTCACACGCCGGCCGCCGCGCGTCATGACGACGGCCGGCGTGACAGCACGGCGCATGCGCGGTTTAATCGCGCATGCGCCGTGCTGTCACGCCGGCCGCCGTCATGACGCGCGGCGGCCAGCGTGTGACGTCATTCGTGACGTATAGAGAAGAAGAAGCCCCGACACTCGCCAGTGTCGCCCGGGGGCCCGGCCTGTCCGCGCTATGCGGACAGCCGCCGGGAGAAGAGCCAGGAGGCCGGCGTGGGACGTCCCGACCAGGGCTGGGATGGAGAAAGCCCCGGGTAAGTTCAAATTTTATTTTTAATCAGAGCTCGGAGTCCCTTTAAGTTGTTTATCACAAGCCAATGTTGATTACAAGCAATATTAACCAGAGACAATGGTTTCACTTTCAGGACTGAAGGATCTGTTTACATATTTACAAACCAGATCTCATAAGTTTATATGTAAATTGGCTCTATTGTAATTACCGAATATACTCGCCTATAAGTCGAGAAATTTAGGACTGACTCAAAGTATAAAAGTGGGGGGGTCGCCTTATACTTGAGTAGTCCTAAATTTCACAACTTATAGCCGAGAATTGTAGGGGAGCCTCTTTCTCTCCCCTTACTCAGTCCTAACGCGGGCAGCTTTCCACAAAGCCCCCTCCCTCCCATCACCACGCAAAGGATGGCCGCTTCTCCCTCTCTCTCCCCCCTCTGCATCATCTAATGGTCAGTGCTGAAGCGGAAACTCAGTGATTACACAGCGCGGCATCCTCTCTTGTCCCTCTGCTCACGCTGGTCTGTTTACAATACCATAGCTACGGCTCCGATGTCACATGACACATAAGTCACATGACATCGGAGCCGTAGCTGTGGTGTTGTAAACTAATAGACCAGAACGAGCAAAGGGACAAGAGAGGATGCCGTGCTGTGTAATCAGTGAGTTTCCGCTTCAGCACTGATGCTGCATTAGATGACACAGAGAGCTGAGCGAGAGGGAGAAGTGGTCATCCTTTGCGTGGTGATGGGAGAGAGGGGGACTTTGTGAAATCTGCTGGGGAGGGAGTGAGTGAGAGGGGGGGCCCTTTCCTTGGTGGTGGGAGGGTGGGGGGCATTTCAGCAAGCTGTGTGCTGTAGCACTTTGGGGAAGGGGAGACAGATGCTGGCTGCTGCAGCTCCTGTAAAACAGGGGACACACAGCTAGGGGACACAGGGGCCACACAGCCAGGGGGACATGGGCCACATAGCTAGAGGGGGCCACACAGCCAAGGGGACACTGGGGCCACAAAGCTAGAGGGGCCACACAGCCTGGTGGACACAGGGGCCACACAGAGGGGTCACAGTGACCACACTGAGACATCCTGGTGCCCAAGTGCAGTCTTTAACTTTCCTGGGTAGACTTATACTTGAGTAAATAAAAAAATCCAGCTTAAGAGGGTCAAATATTGGGGTCGACTTATACACGAGGTCGACTTGTATCCGAGTATATACAGGTAGATGAACTCTGGTAAGGGACTGAAAACTATTTAGCCCATATAGAGTACCAAAAATCAATTCCTTTACATCATTTCCATTCTGAGAAATTAGATGAACTCTGGCAAGGGACTGAAGATTGTTCAAGTAAACCTGTAATGAGAAAAACTTCCCCTGGGGTGTACTCACCTCGGGTGGGGTAAGCCTCCGGATCCTATTGAGGCTTCACCCGATCTCCTCGGTCCCACGGAGGCAGAGAAAATCCTCCCGGAACAGTGGGGATATAAATATTTACCTCCCGGGCTCCAGCGCAGGCGCAGTATCGGCTCTCCGCCTCGGAGATAGGCGGAAATAGCCGATCGCTGTCGGGCCGCTCTACTGCGCAGGCGCAAGTCTCCTGCACCTGCGCAGTAGAGCGGACTCGACGGAGATCGACTATTTTCGCCTATCTCCGTGCGGAGAACCGCAACAGTGCCCCCGCTGGAGTCAGAGAAGGTAAATAAATCAGCGCTTGTCAGCCTTTTCGAGGGAGGATTCCGGGACACTTCGGGGGAGCCAGCACTGGACTGCCTGCAGCTACAGGGGAGGGGGAATCCTCATTGGGACCCTGAAGATTCCCCCTACCGAGGTGGGTACCCCCGAGGGTTCGGTTTTTTTTTTGTTACTGGGTCTCTTTAAGCCCACAAATATTCTCAGAATGAGCTCAGGAATCCTAATAAGTGTGAATTAAATTGATCTCAAATGAAACGTAGTATTAGGTCACTAATAGTTATGATTTCTAATATATTGAAAGTACAACTGGTCATACTTATACTTATTTGTCAGTTATGATAGCATAGATATATTTAACAGATGATAAAACTGGTGTAACCATTAACTCTAATCTGACTAACCTTAGAAAAATAAACTGTTTGGTTTATCTTTGTTCATTAAGTTCAATTAAGTTTATGCTACACTCTGCATAATTTAGATGGTCACATACAGTATGTAAATGTACACTCTTTAAGAAATGTCATGCACTGATATATGTTAAGCTCTAAGTTAAATTGTGTTCTAGGATATTTGAACAAGAATATGTTTTAATGTGTTTTTTGTCAAAGAAAAGAAAAACTATTTCCAGGAAATGCAAGTGAACAAATATCAAAGCTGATCGGGTGTCAAGTGTTAAGGGTATCATTGTTGGCATCACAATCAGGATCCAATGGAGTCAGATGATTCTCAAGAAGAACAACAGGAAATGTTAGGAAAGCCGAGTCAAGCATCTGGAGAGGAACCTTCAACATTATCTTCATGACACCTGTGGGATTATTAGCTACTTATCAACCTAAATTCAATGGAAGCAACACATTATTATGGGAATGGATCGAGAGCATTAGAAGCACTGTACAGGCTTGTAAAGTCCCCTTGGCTATTCAGAGAGAAAGAGAGATTGCCACCATAGCTTTGAAGAAGATGCCCAGAAAACTATTATCAACTCCCGTTTACCTACTCCAGCACCTTTAGAAGCCATAATTGAGATGTTAGAGGAAATATATGAGGACCACCCTGATCTACATGTTCTTCATAAAACTTTCAAGGTTAGAACGCAGAAAGAAAAAAAATGTGTCAATTTGTAGATACATTAATGAACGTATGAGTGTGCTTACTTTAAAAGAAGAGAGTGAAGATTTGATTTGCAGAATACGGTAGACCTTGAGCCATGGTCCAAGAATAAATTTCTACTCGGTTCCATTAGGTGACATCTGAAGTTCCAATTAGAACAAATAAATATTTACCATTCCAAAAGATTTCGGGGTTTAGCTGTGAAAAGTAGCCAAGAGGAAGAGACTACTCAAGATACCTTCTTCCAAAGGATTGTGAAAGTACCTCAGAAGGCGGAAAAACTAGCCCCAACTTCGGTCGTAACAACTGTTATAATTTAAGTAGGCCTCAGTTATTTGGACTGAGTTTAGGTAAAAGGCTTGGTTTGCAGAGTCTACCTTTAAGCAGAGTTTCTCGCAGGAGAGATGATTCAGGCAGGCAGTTACCAGGAACATGTTCCTGGTAGAAGGCCATAGGTCTAAACTGCCCCGACTGTGAGACGGCAGAAAGGTAAACAAAGCCGATATTTACAAAACATTGCATTCTTTTGTAACTAGGTTATAAGCAAGGGAATATTAATTAAAAAGGTGGGTCTCATGCCCATGCCAGCCAATTGTAGGCTTGGGGGGATGGCTCAGATGATGTCACATTTAACTCTTTCCTGGTCAGTATTACACCAGCAGCTGGCTTACAGAGACTCACTCTTTGCTTCCTGTAACAGATGGCTTGAACCCTTTACTTTCACTTATTTATGTCTTGTCATCTTACCTAACTGTATGCTGTATATAGTAGATAGGCCTCCGGGCTATGTTGTTTGGATGTAACTTAGTATATATAGACAGAAGATAAAGACTGATTACCATTCACCAGGAATGAAATCAAGAAGCTGTACTTACTACAGAATAATCTGCTTTGCGAAGATGTAACGAAAGTACTGTCTTATCTGTTGACTGAATAAACTCCTAAACTTTGAGGACGCCTAAGAAGTTCTATCTCCAATGCTGTTGCTGTGATAAGAGTCGTGTTTGCAGCTCTTGTTAATGAGTTGTTGGTGCCTGAAAAAAAGGTGTGGTGTTGTTGCCAATAGCAACCAACGTAAATATATATATTTCTTTCAACAACCTTACCAAAAACTGAATAACAGCTGCTGCGAGAATCAGGTCAGATTTTTTCCAAACACTTTACTCAATTAAGAACTACTACAAGACCAGAAGTTAATTGGAATTGACAGGCAGGATTTCCAGAGTCACAAAAAAATCCCATTCTTCGTTGGATCTGTATAAAACCGATGGACCGACATATTGCCCGTAATTGTTCTCAACATAGAACACCTGACCAATGACCCCAGTTAAAAAGAATAATCCTTCTGTAGAAGGTCACACAGTCGGAACTGAATTAAAGGATAGTTCAATTAACCACTTCAGGACCACAGTGCTTAACCCCCCCTAAAGACCAGGCTGGGGCTGCTGCCGCGATCATGCCCATTGGTGTGACGCGGTCTTGAGGTAGTTAAAGGATTATTTCAATCAGAATGTGGTAGGAAGATATCCTAGGAATCGGGTGTTATTGGATAGAAGACCCGTGAATTGTCTAATTGTTACAGGTACCTACTATTTGATCAAATTATTTTTTTTAAAATCATCCAGAAAAAAAATGTAAATAAAGAATTATTGGGTGTCTATGACAGCTCTAAATCAATTACCATTTTCAGTAGAAGTTATTACCTGGATAGCCATAGATGTTGAAGGTTGCCAATTATCCCCTCAATGTATTAAAATTGTAAATACTCTGAAGAACCTACAGTGTCTGTAATTCTTGGAATGAATAAACATCAATTTAAACATCAATTTAAATATTCACTATTATGGGCAAAAATCATCACTCAGCAACTCACCTGGCCCAGCGCAAAGACCAGGGTATCAAAAATCGATTCAAATGTACAGAGCCCAGAAGTGTGCTGAAAAGTGTAAAGAAGAGATGAGTGAAATTAAACTCACTTTCTAAGACAGAAGTGAAATTACCAGCCAGATCAGAAGATCTGTTACAATTTCAAGTTGGAACCAAAAAACCCACATCCAGGGCTACAGTAATGGCGGCCTGTACATTTACATGCACATGTACGAACAAACATGAGGCTATGATATGACTGTTATCAAAGAAATTTGCATGATCTTGTTTTGTTGTGGGCTCCTTGTATGTCCTACCTTGTATGTTAACCCTTTTATCTATTGTGCAGTGCTGCATAATATGTTGGCGCTTTAGAAATACAATAATAATATGATGGCTTGAACGGTAGCTATAGTCCAGAATAGTGTAGTGTCAGTACAACTGATGAATTGGAGATTGGAAAAACTGACTATTCCTCCTGGTACAACCCCTGCCAAGATATACCCAAATTAACATAACGTTAATGACCTCAGAAGATGTAAAACAAGGTCCATTAAATAATGTTGCTTCAACAGAGGAAATGACAGTATTAATCAAAACACTTGGATGCTTGATGTTGATCTGGAATCCTTTTCCCATTACAGAAGAAAACAAATGTTCTGGTGAGGATTTTGCATCCACTTCTCATGCAAATTGCTTAGTTGCTTCCTTTGATGGCTTGCAGTATAAATACCATTTCCTCCCAGAATTCCCTGCTGGTCATGAAGGTTGGTTCCTGCTAACTTACCTGGAGTGTCAGCCCTCTGCTTATTGTTTGCTAATATTGCTATCTTAGAATAGTTCCTTGGGAGTGCAGTAACGATCGGTGTCAGCACGCAGAGAGAATCTGATTATTGGTGATCTGAAGTATCACCAAGAAAACAGATTTATACCTGATTATGGATGATCTGCAGAATCACCAATAATACAGATATAGTACTAACCTCTGGACACCTATAAGTGTAACGTGAGTGTTTGGTGCAACAGTATGACTTTGAGTAAACCACCTGAGGAGGAGGTGGTCTTGAACAGTATGAGCAATGCTGCTCTTGGAGAGTACAGAAACCTTCCAGCAGCCTGAGACTTTCCAAGGGGTGGAGTCTCAGACAGAAGGTAGGAAGGACCAGAGAGTGAGTGACACCTGAAGGTGGATGTCACTAACTGATCTGGAGACTATCTCTTTAAGAGATAGCTCTCGAGGTCGGGCAAGCCGGGTCGGCAACACACGGACAAACAAAGTACAAAGACAGGAAGCTGATTCGGTATCCAAGACAGGCAGGGTTGGCAACGGATTATCAGATGTGCGTGGTACCGAATCAAAGAGCAGAGGGATAGTCAGGAAAGCAATAGGTCATAACAGATATCAAACAATGCCTAGTCTTGGGTGTGAGGTCCGTGGTCTCTACACCCTGGAACTAGTCTGAAGTATAACAGAATGATAACACAAGTTCCCTAGTCTTGGGTGTGAGGTCCGTGGTCTCTACACCCTGGAACTAGTCTGAAGTATAACAGAATGATAACACAAGTTCCTTAGTCTTGGGTGTGAGGTCCGTGGTCTCTACACCCTGGAACTAGTCTGAAGTATAACAGAATGATAACACAAGTTCCCTAGTCTTGGGTGTGAGGTCCGTGGTCTCTACACCCTGGAACTAGTCTGAAGTATAACAGAATGATAACAAAAGTAATCTGGCTCAGTGTGAATTCCCAGGTCCTCCTGGTTCAAACACACTGTGGGATCTGACTAAGGTCTGAGTGCTTCCACGTAGTGTTCACAACGGCAGACAACTTGTGAATGGCCAGCAGTAACTATATATATAGAGCAGCGCTCTCTGGCGCCACCCCTAAGTGATAGACCAATGGTTACCAGCTCTGAGGTCAGATGACCGGCCTGGTCAGCTGATCCCCCCTTGGCCATCATAAAAGTTCTGCCTCTCAGTGCGCGTGCGCGTACTCCTGAATCTATGTGAACTAACAGACCCAGCCACACCAGACGCACGCTGCTGCGTGCAAACCGCCGCGCTGGACGCGGAACCAGCCAGTCCAGAATCTTCTTAATTTCATACTCAGGTTGGTCATCAATCAACACAGGGGGGGGGGGGGGGGGAGTGGAATCCACGTGCACTGCCGGCTTGAGCAAGGACACATGAAATGATCTCACACCTCTCATGCTGGTAGGGAGATCAATGGCATAAGTGACATTATTGATTTTCCTGGTCACTGGAAAAGGACTCACAAATCTGGGACCTAACTTGGGTGACAGTTGCTTTAGAGCCAAATGTCATGTGGACACCCAGACCAAGTCTCCTGGAAGGAATTCCCATTCTGTGGAACGTCTCCTGTCAGCCTGTTTCTTCTGAATCTGAAAAGCCCTCCCCAGATTTCTTTTGACCATTCCCCAAATCTGTTTTAAAGACTTCTGCCAATTCTCCAGGGCTGGAAACGGAGTAGAAGCCACTGGCAATGGGGTGAACTTAGGTGACCTTCCCGTCACCACCTGAAATGGGGAAAATCCTGAAGAGGAACTTTTCAGGTTGTTGTGTGCAAATTCTGCAAACGGCAAAAATTTGACCCAGTCAGTTTGTGCATCTGCAACATAACACCTCAGAAACTGTTCCAGGGACTGATTGGTTCTTTCGGTCTGGCCATTGGTCTGTGGGTGGTAGCCTGATGAAAATGAAAGCTCCATGTCTAACTGATGGCAAAATGCCCTCCAAAACTTGGAAACAAATTGGACTCCCCGATCTAACACTATATTTTCCGGAATGCCATGCAGCCGGAAAATGTGCTGGATGAAGAGATCAGCCAACTCCTGGGCCGAGGGGAGTCCTTTCAGGGGGACAAAATGGGCCATCTTACTGAATCGATCGACTACCACCCAAATGACCGTCATGCCCTCAGACCTGGGGAGTTCGCCCACAAAATCCATGGACAAATGGGTCCATGGTTCACTCAGAACTGGTAAAGGCTGTAATGTTCCAACAGGTGCCTGACGAGAGGGTTTGCTCCGAGCACACACTGCACATTCTCTCACATACTCCTTGCAGTCTGTTGCCAATGACGGCCACCAAGCACATCTAGCAATGAGATCCTGAGTTCTGGTGGCTTCAGGATGCCCAGCATTCTTGTGGGAACTAAACAACTGCAACAATTGTAGGCGAAAAGGCAATGGCACAAACATGACTCCCTCAGGCTTCCCCTCTGGAACATCCTGTTGGAATGGACTCAACGTGACAGTCCAGTCTTTCCAGGTCTCAGTGGCTGCCAGGACCACATTCTGAGGGATAATGGTCTCTGGGTCTGAAGGCTGTGCTGTCTCGGTCTCAAAACATCTGGATAAGGCATCAGCCTTGATGTTCTTACTACCAGGGGTATACATGATTACAAATCTGAATCTCAAGAAAAATAACGACCACCGGGCCTGTCGGGGGCTAAGTCTCTTAGCGCCCTCAATGTACTCCAAATTCTTGTGGTCAGTGTAAACAGTAATGGTATGTTCTGCCCCTTCTAGCCAATGTCGCCATTACTCAAAGGCCAATTTGATGGCTAGAAGTTCCCTATTGCCTATATCGTAGTTTTTCTCTGCTGGTGAAAACCTACGAAAGAAATAGGCACAAGGATGCAATTTTCCCTGCAAACCAGAACGCTGAGACAGCACAGCCCCTACCCCTACCTCTGAGGCATCTACCTCCACAATAAAGGGAAAGGTGATGTCAACATGTCTCAGTATGGGTGCAGAACAGAATAATTTCTTCAGAGTGGAGAAAGCAGCATGGGCCTCAGGGGACCAGTGGTGAGTATCTGCCCCTTTCTTGGTGAGACTGGTGAGAGGTGAAATCACCGTAGAGTACCCCTTTATGAACCTCCTGTAGTAGTTGGCGAACCCCATGAATTTCTGGAGAGCTTTCAGTCCTACAGGCTGGGGCCACTCCAAGACAGCTGAAACTTTTTACAGGGTCCATAGAGAGGCCAGAGGTCGAGATTATGTACCCCAGAAAGGCGACAGAGGTCACTTCGAAAATGCACTTTTCCAATTTGACATACAGAGTAACCAAGCAGCTCAGGGTGACCCAAACTATTAGGAATGTATAGGGGGATAAAAGGAACCAAAAAGCCCTCCTACTAAAAAAGCAAAGCTTGGTGTAATTGCCT
Source organism: Hyperolius riggenbachi (assembly GCF_040937935.1). NCBI lineage: Eukaryota > Metazoa > Chordata > Amphibia > Anura > Hyperoliidae > Hyperolius > Hyperolius riggenbachi. The sequence continues at coordinate 677,408,149 of NC_090646.1, forward strand.
TCTTAAAACAGAAGGAAATTTGCAATAATTCAGTTATAAATGGACATTTATGGTTACCCACAATGCACTACTACTAAATATGCAAATTATCCCTTTTCGCCCTTGATAAGCCAAGCAAGCATCCAGAACCCCTGGTGTATAGCAAGCCTATAGCTTTAAGTTTTACACAGCCATATCAAGCCCACATGTAGACAGCCTGTTTTGAACTTTTGGTCCTCATCAGTACATGGCAGGGATTGATAAGGCTGTATGAAATAGGGCTTGGACGAGTACAACAGAGTAACCAAGCAGCTCAGGGTGACCCAAACTACTAGGAATGTATAGGGGGATAAAAGGAACCAAAAAGCCCTCCTACTAAAAAAGCAAAGCTTGGTGTAGTTGCCTTCTTAAAACATAAGGAAATTTGCAATAATTCAGTTATAAATGAACATTTGTGGTTACCCACAATGCACTACTACTAAATATGCAAATTATCCCTTTTAACCCTTGATAAGCCAAGCAAGCATCCAGAACCGCTGGTGTATAGCAAGCCTATAGCTTTAAGTTTTTGCACAGCCATATCAAACCCACATGTAGACAGCCTGTTTCGGACTTTTGGTCCTCATCAGTACATGGCAGGGATTGATAAGGCTGTATGAAATAGGGCTTGGACGAGTACAACAGAGTAACCAAGCAGCTCAGGGTGACCCAATTTGGCATACAACATATTTTGTCTTAACTTTCGTAACACAAACCTAACATGTTTCCTGTGTTCTGAGAGGTTGGATGAGAAAATGAGTATGTCGTCTAAGTACACTAAGACGAATTTACCCAATACCTCTCTGAAGACCTCGTTAATCAGCTCTTGGAAGACGGCCGGGGCGTTACACAACCCAAAGGGCATCACTAGGTACTCGTAATGCCCGTCGGGTGTGTTAAAGGCCGTCTTCCATTCATCACCGTCCCTGATACGCACAAGATTGTATGCACCCCTTAAATCCAGCTTCGAGAAAATCTTAGCATTGGTGACCTGCGTAAATAAATCATCTATTAAGGGCAGAGGATAACGATTTTTTACTGTAATTTTGTTTAAGCCCCGATAATCAATGCATGGACGGAGGCCTCCATCCTTCTTTTTCACAAAAAAGAATCCTGCCCCCGCTGGAGACCGGGAGGGACAAATAAACCCTTTAGCTAAATTTTCTCGGATGTATTCTTGCATGGCTAATTTTTCAGGCCCTGATAAATTATAGAGATGACCTCAAGGGGGCATACAACCAGACCTGAGATCAATGGGGCAATCAAAAGGACGGTGCGGAGGAAGTTTATCTGCTGACTTGGGACAGAACACGTCCGCAAATTCTGAATACTGGTCTGGCAACCCTTCCATGTGAATCTTGGTTTTACCCAAGGTTATCTTCACTAGACAATGATGATAACAATGGGTAGACCAGCTCGTTACATAGTTACATAGTGATTTTGGTTGAAAAAAGACATACGTCCATCGAGTTCAACCAGTATAAAGGTCGTTAGCTGACCTGAAGCCCAATTGATCTGAGGAGAGTGAAGTTGTAACCATGGCATACCAAGAATGATCGTGGAGGTTGTCATTCGCAAAACCAGAAACTGTAGATTCTCTTTATGTAACACCCCCACCGTAACCCTTAACTCTGGGGTCTGAGACAGCGGGTGTTCACTCTGCAGAGGGGAGTCATCCACTGCAGTGACCAGAATCTGTTGTTTCAACGGGGAAATCGGAGTCCCCAATTTTTTAGCAAATTCGTAATCCATAAAATTGGCTGTTGAGCCAGAGTCAATGAAGGCCTCAGTGGTCTCTGTCCTCTCCTTCCAAGATATAGTACAAGGGAGGAGCAGACGTTTATCATCTGGAGGTAACGACTGCGCGCCTAGGGTATTACCTCCGACTACACCTAGGCGGCATCGTTTCCCGATTTCTTGGGACAATTCTGCACTCTATGACCCCCCTCTGCACAGTATAGACAGAGCTGCTCTGTTTCTCTGCGCCTCCGCTCCACCCGGGACAATCTCGACCGACCAATCTGCATTGGTTCTGGTGGAGGCAAAACGGGTGGAGATGAAACAGATGGAGGCGCGGCGTAGGACACATATCTCACATTGTTCCTACCCCGAGTCTGTCTTTGGTAACGTAGTCGACGATCTACTCTGACTGCTAATGAAATGGCCTCATCAATAGACTTCGGCTCAGGATGACCCAACATTAGCTCGGAGACTGCGTCTGACAGTCCTGACAAAAAACAGTCTAGTAGTGCGAATAAGTCCCATCTAGCTGAAACTGCCCATTTCCTTAACTCCACTGCATAATTCTCCACTGGACCCTTGCCTTGCCGTAGTGTCTTGAGCTTCCGCTCAGCGGTAGAGGCAATGTCCGAATCATCATAAATTATAGCCATAGCTTTAAAAAATTCCTCCACTGAGGTTAGGGCCTCATGCCCTGTCTGAAGACTATATGCCCAGGTCTGAGAATCTCCGGACAATAAGGTCTTAATGAACGTAATTCTTTGTGCTACGGTTCCTGAAGAAGTATGTCTTAACTCAAAGCAGTGTTGCTCGGATACCTCATTATCCTATTCGAGTTTGGTCGAATTCGGATAGTAAACTATCCAAATTCACTCGAAGTCGGATATCCGATGTAATCGAATATCCGATTCGACCTCGGATATCCGACGTCACTATCCGAGTCTGTATTTGAGTAAAATATTCGAGCTGGACTTAAATAGCTTGTAAAACTTGTATTGGAGGTCAATGATGCATGAAACCACCTTTTTTATGAAGAAAAACATCAAGTGATTATGTGGTGATGTAGTAGTAGAGATGGGCCGAACCTCCGATTTTAGGTTCGCAAACCCTGTTCGCGAACTTCCGCGAAAGGTTCGGTTCGCGAAAAAGTTCGCGAACCGCAATAGACTTCAATGGGGAGGCGAACTTTCAAAGTTTTAAAAAATTCTATCAACTGGAAAAATGATAGAAAACATGTTTCAAAAGCTCTAATACCTGGAGCCACACCTAATTGAGTGAAATACACATCACTGCTGGAGGACCCGCCTGAAGGGTATGTGAGATCCATTTTGTCTGCCCATCTAGTTACACGGCATCCATTTTGTCTCTTCATTCATTTGTGTTAGTTAAATGGTCTATATTCAATGTCTAAATATTCATGGTTTAATACTAAGTTTTATTCTCAGACTCTGTGGAAATTCCCCTCTTGATGTTTTGACTTTCAGTGGCCTATGTTTTGATATCTAGCAGCATAAAATGTCATGACGCCCTGAACGTCCCAAACCGCAGAATGTATTTTAGTTTTGTTTATTATAAACATGCTCATTTATCATGAATACTCTTTGCTAATGAGCAATTAGTAGAAAGTTGTCTTTTCCTTAAATATAGCACCTGGTCTACAGGAAATATACTACCATATATGTATGCTTATACTTGTATAACCATTTTGCACTTGCGCAGTAGAATCATGGTTACCTCACCTAATTTTGGCTATATAAACCCTGTGTCCATTAAAGCTTTCAGACAATTCTTTGATACTCCTTGTGTGTGCGTGTCATTTCTACAAAGAGTTGTCTCCAGATGCATCTGCCACTCTTGGGTGAACCACGGTGACTATGTCTGGGTGACTGGTAGAGGTCCAATTCCTTTCAGCTGGTGCATTGGCCCGGAATAGAGCATACAGCCCTCGGTAAGTAACGGGCTATTATCCTCCTTTAAGGGTACCCTAATACTTCCGAGACTTCTGTAGCTTCTATCCTGAATTTGGGTTTGGTGATACTGAAAGGTAGTCTCTGTCCTTTGGCAGGACAAACTATAGAAGTAGAACAGGCTTTTGGCAAGTCTGGTTCAGTGAGTCTGATCAACTCACAAGTGATAGATTTCTTTGGGGAAGAAATCATAGAGACTTAAGGGGCATATTGCATATAAAGGGGGTCACGTGGTTCGCCTTGTGTTTTCACTCTATGCTTTTCTTACTATCGCGTAGAGTTATAAGTTTTATCTGTTGTGTGGAAATTCAAGCGCAGCCTACTAACAGGTACGGGTGGTCTGCCTCCACTGTATGTTATTGTTAGTCCGCATACAATCACGCACAGATACTTCTCCAACTGTACAGACTTAAAACGGTTCAAAGTCTGTGCCACGTTTTGGCGACTCTCTCACTAGCGTCCTAGTGAGGTAAGAGGGGCACTGTGGCCATTGTCAGTTGACCTATTACCACCCGGTATAGGCTTGGAGTAGTCATCTGATACATATCACTCTACACCCTATTTAACCATATTCTACCTCCAAAGAATCCAGAACGGCTCAAAAGCTTTATTATAGAGTCCAATACAATCTAGTCAGACTAATGGGTCAGAACAGTTCTAAACCACCTCCCCCTCCCAATATAGGTGAGACATGTAAAGATTATGTAGCTAGAGTTTGTGGGACAGATTACTATCTGATTAACCCATGGGTGGATAATTTGGCAGGATGGACAGAATCCATGAAGAGTGTAGAGCCCTTCCCCCGTGATGGAGGAAATAGTACATTTCATATAGATATGGTCAAAGGACTATGTCTTGGAGATACTTCAGCCTGGCCCTACTATCCACCAGATCCTCAATGGGATATGAAGTACATGAGGTCAGGAGGGGAAAACTGGCTCACATATGCCCCATACTGGTTTCACAGGGAGAATAAAAAGATGAAGAGACAGGCTCCAGAAAACCCTTCTCACTATAAGAATAAGCATAAATTAGAGAAGGAATTGGTGGTACACTGGCCAGGGCCACCCCCTTACTCAGGTTCATCCATCCCTCAGATTTACCCATCTCTTTCCAAAGATGACCTTGATTTATTAGCAGGTTACACTGCAACTACAGCCACTGCACCTCCTCCTTCTCTTGCACCTCCCAGCCCTGACATGCCACCCGTCAATCAACCACCACAGGGTATTCAAGTTGATAGTCAAGACACAGAAGCAGGAGCTGTAGGTGGGGCCCCTGGGACCACTAAAACCAGTACTCCCTCCAAATCCCTAAAGGTGACTTTGGTAAAAGACACCACCCCTATGGAAACCCGTCAAGGCAAAGCTTATCAACAATATAAAGTGAAACAGGGACAGAAACTAGAAGGGGAACAGGCACAGCTGGATGAGGACCATGTTGATACAGCCCTGTTACAACTACCCTTTTTCACAGTGGGTGATACACTCCTCAAGAAACCCATAGAACTAGAGGATATTAACAGAATTGTCAAACACTGCCCTAAACCCACTGTGGCCCCAATAGGTACCTATCATTATCTGCAGCGTGCCTGTAAAGGTCGGTGTTTTACACAAGAGGACATGCGTTTGATTATAGATGGAATAATGGGAACAAACTCCTCATGGGATTGGGAACAGGTCAAGTCCATTAGTGTCATTGAAGCTCCCACCACCACTGCTACTGCTTATGCCCTAAACACACAGAATGGGTTAGACACCATGTGGGCAGAGATAAAGACAGAATTGGAGAGATGTTTTAAGGCTAGATCATCCCTTCCTGTAGCCATGGCCTGTAAACAAAAACCAGGGGAGACTGTAGTGGAGTTCTGGAAAAGATTCAACGAGGTGTGGACACAGGAGGCAGGGATGGAAGCACAGGGTAATACACACCACCTTCTTATCCAGACATTTCTGAATAACTTGAAGTCCAGCCTTCAATTAACAGTAAAACAGCAGATTTCAGAATGGCCATCCCTAGATAAGAAGGTCTTTCAAACCAAATTATTGGAAAAAGACGCAGCAGGTTGCTTTGAGCTACCCAAGCCTAAAGAGGCCCATTTCCAGGCCCATTTCCAGGACCAGCCCAACCCAAACCCTCAACAACAAAGGGGTAGGCCCAACAACAAGGGACATTTTAAGGGTAGAGGCCGTGGGGGTTTCAGGGGAAGAGGGGGAAACAGAAACAGAACAAATGGTTGCTTCAATTGTGGTAAGACCGACCATTGGGTCAGCCACTGCCCTTACCCACCTAGACAAGATAGGCAACAGGAACAGACACCCCCAGAGGCCAATACACAACACCGTTCCCAGCCTACAGATAATGCCCCACGCTTCCCAGTACAATGGGGACAACACCAGACACAATGAAGCTGCCCAGGGGACAGTATCCCAGCATTTACTTTGATCTCTAGCCATTATAAAGATTCACCCTTGATTGTTCTAACTGTTGAAGGAAAGCCCATTCCTTTCCTTGTAGATTCTGGTGCTACTTGTAGTACCTTATGTGAGGACTATTATAATGGCCCGAGAGAAAATGCTGAGCCCTCCATGGGAATCAATGGGATACTAACCAAGTCCTATAAAACTCCTCCTCTTACTGTAGAGCATTCACTCCATCGCCAACCATTGTTGCAGCACAATTTTAGGATCATTCCTAATTGCCCTGTTAACCTGTTAGGACGAGATCTTTTTGCACCACTCAGACTCCAAATGGGTGTGGATAAATCAGGAGCCCTGCATGTCACCTCTTCTGTCATGCCTATTCATGTGCCACCCTCGAGGTGTTTTTTGTACCTGCAGTGTGAACCTCCTGATCCGAGCATGGATGCAATACCTCCTGAGGTGTGGGCAACCACTGATCAGGACGTGGGCTTCATTCCTTGTACTCCGTACAAGGCCATGCTCAAACCTGGTTCAGCTCCAGTATACATCAAACAATACCCTCTGTCCCCAGAAAAGGAGAAGGGTATTGAACCCCTCCTGGAGTCCTTCTTGACAGCAGGTGTTATTGAAGAGACCATATCACCTTACAACACGCCAGTGAACCCTGTGAGGAAGGTAGATACCTCGTACAGGTTTGTGCAGGATCTGCGTGCAGTAAATGCTCAGATCATTCCCATTGCCCCGGTAATGCCGGATGTGCCATCTCTGTTGTCATCCATACCTGCGCACGCGGAGTTCTTCTCCGTGGTGGATTTAAAAAATGCATTTTTCAGCGTCCCAGTGGACAAGGAGACACGGCCTCTCTTCGCTTTCACTTTTAAACATCGCCAGTACACCTGGTGTAGAATGCCCCAGGGTTTTGTAGACTCTCCTGCAGTTTACTCGATTGTGCTTCAAGCCACCCTGCGCCCCTGGACTCCTGCTCTTGGATCAGTCCTACTACAATATTGTGATGATCTGTTGATTTGTAGTAATACTCAGCAGGCCTGCCAGGCAGATACTGTAAGTCTCTTGCAATGGTTACATAACTGTGGTCACAAAGTGTCAAAGAAAAAATTACAATGGTGTACAAAAAGTGTTGAGTATTTGGGTTTTGTTCTCAGTAAGGGAGAGAGAAAGATCAGTCATGCTCGCATCACTGCCCTAGTGGGTCTGCCCCGCCCACAAACCAAGAAGGACATGCTAACCTTCCTTGGTATGATTGGTTACTGCCGCCAATGGATAGCAGACTGCTCTTTTTATGACAATATACTGAGACAAGCCACTTTGACAGATATGCCAGACTTTGTTAAATGGACAGATGAGATGTTGCAAGCATTTAATCACTTAAAATGTGCAATGGTAACAAGCCCTGGCCTAGGCCTTCCTGACTATGGCGTGATGTTTCACTTATTTGCCAGGGACAATTGTAAAACCTTGGCAGGAGTCCTAGCACAGGAGCACGGAGGCAAATTTCGCCCTGTAGCTTTTTTTTCGAAAGTGGTTCCAGTACAGGTGCAAGGCATGCCTGCGTGTCTCAGGAGTTTAGCAGCGTGTGCTATGGTTGTAGAGATGGCCACCCCAATTACCTTGGGACATCCCACTACCCTTCATACATCACATAATGTTCAAGCACTTCTCAGGAACATTCACACTCAACATATGTCAGCCCAAAGACTGAGTGGTTATGAGGTACTCCTCCTATCCAATCCTCAGCTTAAGATCAAATACTCAGCTCTAACTTTTGGCCCAGCCAGCATCCTGAATGCTCTGCTTGGCCTGAAGGGTGAACAGGATGATTTGTCTCCTCCCCATGAGTGTACTGAACTCATTCATGAGCACACTTCTCCTAGGCCCGACATGCAGACCACGCCCATTGAAGGAGCCCCAGATGTTTTTGTCGATGGCTCATGCTCCCGTCCCAATGACAACACGTACCATGCGGGCTATGCAGTTGTACAGTTGCCTGATACTGTTCTAGAGGCCAATCCTATCCCCTTTCAATCAGCCCAGGCTGCTGAACTGATTGCTCTAACCAGAGCCTGCCGACTCTTCGCGAGAAAGCAGGTAAATATTTACACGGATTCTAAATATGGCAGAGGCGGGGTTTCATTGCTGCAGACGGAAAACAGATCTCACATTCTACCCTTGTCCAGGATCTGTTAGCTGCCATACAGGTCCCTAGTAAAGTTGCTATCTTACATTGTAGAGCTCACACGGGTGCTCAGACAGACATAGCTAGGGGGAATGCTCTAGCAGACAGAGTAGCAAAAGAGGCTGCCCTCAGAAGAGAAGCACTTTACCAAATGCCTGTCCTAGCCCCTGAAATTACCCTTACTGAAAATCTTTTGTTAGGTCTTCAGCAGACTGCCACTGATGACGATCGTCAGTGTTGGATAGATGCAGGTGCACAACAAGACCCTATCACGGGTCTGGTGTGCAAAGAGGGGAAACCATGTGTACCTGCAGCAAGCGCCCCAATCCTCATTGCCCAATACCATGGTCTCAGTCATAGGGGTACATTAGCCACACAGGAATTGATTAGGAAAGATTTCTTCATTCCTGGACTGAGGTCTAGTGTCCAAAGGTATGTCTCAAGGTGTATTATATGCCTTAGGAGCAATCCTAATAACCCAAAGAAAGCCCAACATGAACACCTGGACTACCCAACATCTCCTTTCACTCATTTGCAAGTTGATTTCACACACATACCAAAGACAGGAATTAAACAGGAATATGCCCTTGTCATTGTTGATATGTTTTCAAGGTGGCCAGAAGTGTTTCCCACAACCAATGAGACCACGCAGGTAGTGGTAAAAATACTGCTACAAGAGATCATCCCTAGGTGGGGATGTCCTGTCCAGATCAATTCAGATAATGGACCGGCTTTTGCATCCAAAGTTTGTAAGGAACTAGCACATGCTCTTAAGATCCAGTGGAGATTCCATCTCCCATATCACCCCCAAAGTTCAGGAGTGGTGGAAAGGATGAACAGGACCATAAAGGAAAAGATGAAAAAGATCACGGGTGGCTCGTTCACCAATTGGAGAAAGTTCCTGCCCATAGTGCTAGCTGAGATTAGGATGCAGCCAAATAAGAGTACTGGTTACTCACCGTTTGAGATCTTAATGGGAAGACCCTTTCCAACCCCTTGGGGTCCTAGAACCCCATGTTTAGAACAAGGAGACTTGGAGGTTATACAGGCAGAATATGTAAGGAAACTGATTGAGACTTTTGATAAGATTGAAAGAAACGTCGCTCGTGCCTCTCCTTCTTCTTCACAGGATCCTACGCACCTGTTCCAGCCAGGAGATGTGGTGGTTGTTCAGCGACTGACCAAGGGAAAGAAGCAACCTGACTTCCCTTTTGGACCTCCAACCAAGGTTGTGGCGGTAACCAGGACGGCTGTCCTTACCGAGGAGACCCCAACTTGGATCCATGCCAGCAGAGTGAAAAAGGTCCACCAGGATAACCTACTCCCTGTTGACTGTCTCAAGAAAGAGGGTAGCCAGGCCCTGAACAGAGGTGAAGCAGGTGGTAAGTCCTCGAAGAGTGGCATGCCAAGGTCTGAAGAAAAGAAGACTGAAAATGCAGCTGTTTTCTTTTCTGCATTCTGGAAAAATGTTTTGCCTACTTGCAATGATTAATGCAGTAATCTTTTCTCCGATATGGATAGTGGTGAACTGTGTGTATTCCCCTGCTGATTTAGGTTTCCTCCAAGGTATCTGCGGTACAAATGAAAGTAATGACAAGGTAAAAGGTTCCCCTCTGCCCGTGAGGGCCCGGAGCTCCATTCCTGTCACGGGCATGACAAATCCTCATGAGGTAAAGATTAGGTCACGAAGAGATCTGACAATAGGTACGGGGGAAAAGGGGGACAGGTAGACATCACAGAAGCCAATGATTACAAAGGCATTACTTTCTGGTTTAACTCTTCCAGCACTCAGGTGGCTACCTACTCTTTTCAAATATGTCAAATCATAAAGTGCCCCACCAGACACAATAGATGGCAATGGTTTCAGAGTTGCTATGGGACTGGATATATATGTGTTGTTGACAGCTATTGGGGAAATGAATGTAGCTATTGGGGTGCTGTGGGATGGAACACTGGAGATGATTGGGGTTACAAACCACAGAGTGCCTTAGCTAGGAAAGATACAAATGGGAAATCTTTAATTACTAGGATGACATTAACATGCAAGGGACAAGCCAATTATGTTCTGAATATTGAAAACCCAAGCCCTGGTGATAGTGGACATTATATATTTGGATTGTACTGGGGAAAGGGTTACTCTTCCTGGCTTAGAACCTTTACTATTAAAGATATGTTCAATAATCCAGAATACCAACAGAACATAGACTCACCCCCTTCCAATAACCCTCTGATTCCACATTCTAATACCTTGAAAGACATGTTAGCAGTATCCAACCCATCCTTTGAAGACACCATGGCCATAGAGACTGGGTACTCTGACACTAACCTATGGTTAGAATGGATGAAGTATAGTGCCAATAAACACAATATGTCAAATTGCTATGTGTGTGGTGGAGCAAGACCCCATTTGGGTACTGTTCCCCTAAATCTTCCCCAAAATGTGGAACAGTGTTTCTTAAGTCTTTTTGTTAACTCCTCCAATAATCATAGTCTGTGTGAAGATTGGAAAAGGGAATACCCAATATTGAATAAAGGGATTAAACCTACTGAATTGATCACTATATATCCAGGAAATTATACTTGTTACACTAATTATAATGGTCCTGGAAAACCAATGGGAAATTTTACTGAAGGCTATTGTTCATCATACCACAAAGTTCCTCTCAATCTTTTACAAAACCACACACGTGCACTGGGAGACATTTTTTGGATTTGTGCGGATTTAAAGATACGTACAAGACTCTCAGGTGTATGGACTGGGGAGTGTGCCCTAGCAAAGGTCATAATGCCATTACATATTATCCCAGAGGATACTGGTAAAAGTACCTCAATGTATAAGAGGACAAAAAGGTCAACAGTACCTGGAAGTTTTGACCCACATGTATATTTAGATGCCATAGGGGTCCCAAGAGGGGTCCCAGATGAGTTTAAAGCCAGAGACCAGGTAAAAGCAGGTTTTGAATCACTCATTCCCATCATTACGATCAATAAAAATGTGGATTGGATAAATTACATATTTTACAATCAGCAACGTTTTGTAAATTACACAAGAGATGCCTTGCAGGGACTTGCTGAACAACTAGCCCCTACTGCATCCATGTCCTTCCAAAACCGTATGTCCTTAGACATGATGCTTGCAGAAAAAGGTGGAGTCTGTAAATTCTTAGGGAATACTGGTAGTTGTTGTACTTACATCCCTGATAATACAGGCCCTACTGGGAAAGTCACTGTTGCCATTCAGAAACTTGAAGACTTATCCATAGAGTTAAAGAAGAATTCAGGTGTGGAACATCCATGGGACCAATACTTTACCTGGATGTCTAGTTGGTTAAAAGATGCAGTATTGACTATTGTCATGCTATTACTTCTAGGCTTGGTTATATACATAGTGGTAAAACTCATCCTATGTTGTGTGTCCCGAGTATCAACTTCTGTAAGAATTCATGATTACACTAAATACTTGACTTTGCACTCTGAAGCAAGATTAAAGGGAACACCTGAAATGATTGGAATGAGGGAGTTGAGTGACAAAATGGACAAAGCAGATCAGTTATATGAAGTCATGAATGTTCCATGACTTAAGAGGGGATTGAAGGGTATGTGAGATCCATTTTGTCTGCCCATCTAGTTACACGGCATCCATTTTGTCTCTTCATTCATTTGTGTTAGTTAAATGGTCTATATTCAATGTCTAAATATTCATGGTTTAATACTAAGTTTTATTCTCAGACTCTGTGGAAATTCCCCTCTTGATGTTTTGACTTTCAGTGGCCTATGTTTTGATATCTAGCAGCATAAAATGTCATGACGCCCTGAACGTCCCAAACCGCAGAATGTATTTTAGTTTTGTTTATTATAAACATGCTCATTTATCATGAATACTCTTTGCTAATGAGCAATTAGTAGAAAGTTGTCTTTTCCTTAAATATAGCACCTGGTCTACAGGAAATATACTACCATATATGTATGCTTATACTTGTATAACCATTTTGCACTTGCGCAGTAGAATCATGGTTACCTCACCTAATTTTGGCTATATAAACCCTGTGTCCATTAAAGCTTTCAGACAATTCTTTGATACTCCTTGTGTGTGCGTGTCATTTCTACAAAGAGTTGTCTCCAGATGCATCTGCCACTCTTGGGTGAACCACAGTGACTATGTCTGGGTAACTGGTAGAGGTCCAATTCCTTTCACCGCCCACCCTCCCTCCTCCAAGCAAGGTCCTTTATACTATTTGCCTACCTACACTAATTAGTTATGGGACAGCTGCTACACACTCTGCTAGGGAGATTTTAAATACCCTCCACCCTTTCTTCCCTCCTCCCGGAGGGAGGGGGTCTCTTCTGCCAGGGAATTATACTATTTTAAAAACCAGTATACATCATACCATAGCTGGGAATTGAACCCAGATCTCACTGTGTGGTGGGCACGTCACCCTAAGCACTGTACCACTACAGAAGTAAGTGAAGCTAGCCTAAAATTTAACATGTATGCTCAATGCAATAGAACCATTAGGTTGCTTAAAGGAGAACTGTAGTGAGAGGTATATGGAGGCTGCCATATTGATTTCCTTTTAAGCTATACCAGTTGCCTGGCAGCCCTGCTGATCTATTTGGCTGCAGTAGTGTGAATCACACCAGAAACAAGCATGCAGCTAATCTTGTCAGATCTTACAAAAATGTCAAACACCAGATCTGCTGCATGCTTGTTCAGGGTCTAGGGCTAAAAGTATTGGAGGCAGAGGATCTGCAGGATAGCCAGGTAACTGGTATTGCTTAAAAGGAAATCAATATGGTAGCCTCCATATACCTTTCACTACAGTTCTCCTTTAAAGGGAACCTTAACTGAGAGTGATATGGATGTTTCCTGTAAACAATACCAGTTGCCTGGCAGTCCAGCTGATTTTTGTGACTGCAATAGTGGCTGAATCACACCCTGAAACAAGCATGCAGCTAATCCAGTCTGACTTCAGTCAGAGCACCTGATCTGCATGCTTGTTCAGGGGCTGTGGCTAAAAGTATTAGAGACACAGGATCAGCAGGTGATTCAGGCAACTGGTATTATTTTAAAAGGAAAAATCCATATCCTTCTCCGTTTAGGTTCCCTTTAAGGATTTGTAGCATAAAAGCCAACTCACATTGGCTGGGATTTGAACCTGGGTCTCACTGTATGGTGGACAAGCACACTAACCACTATACCAACTGAAGCTGGCCTGAAATTGCTGGCCTAAAATTTACTATTTATGCTCAATACAAGAGAAAAAGTAGACAAGACAAATAACACAAAAGAGAAGGCCATGTCTGGCTAAATATCTGTAAGCAGTGGCTGCATGGTGTAATGGATAAGGGCGCTGCCTCTGACAAAGGAGACCAGAGTTCAAATCTCAGCTCTGTCTGTTCAGTAAGCCAGCACCAATTCAGTAGGAGACCTTAGGCAAGTCTTCCTAACACTGCTACTGCCTATAGAGCATGCCCTAGTGGCTGCAGCTCTGGTCCTTTGAGTCCGCCAGGAGAAAAGTGTGATATAAATGGTATTTGTCTTGTCTACTTTTTCTCTTGTATTGAGCATAAATAGTAAATTCTAGGCCTGCAATTTCAGGCCAGCTTCAGTTGGTATAGTGGTTAGTGTGCTTGTCCACCATACAGTGAGACCCAGGTTCAAATCCCAGCCAATGTGAGTTGGCTTTTATGCTACAAATCCTTAAAGGGAACCTAAACGGAGAAGGATATGGATTTTTCCTTTTAAAATAATACCAGTTGCCTGAATCGCCTGCTGATCCTGTGTCTCTAATACTTTTAGCCACAGCCCCTGAACAAGCATGCAGATCAGGTCAGTGCTCTGACTGAAATCAGACTGGATTAGCTGCATGCTTGTTTCAGGGTGTGATTCAGCCACTATTGCAGTCACAAAGATCAGCTGGACTGCCAGGCAACTGGTATTGTTTACAGGAAACATCCATATCACTCTCAGTTAAGGTTCCCTTTAAAGGAGAACTGTAGTGAAAGGTATATGGAGGCTACCATATTGATTTCCTTTTAAGCAATACCAGTTACCTGGCTATCCTGCAGATCCTCTGCCTCCAATACTTTTAGCCCTAGACCCTGAACAAGCATGCAGCAGATCTGGTGTTTGACATTTTTGTAAGATCTGACAAGATTAGCTGTATGCTTGTTTCTGGTGTGATTCACACTACTGCAGCCAAATAGATCAGCAGGGCTGCCAGGCAACTGGTATAGCTTAAAAGGAAATCAATATGGCAGCCTCCATATACCTCTCACTACAGTTCTCCTTTAAGCAACCTAATGGTTCTATTGCATTGAGCATAAATGTTAAATTTTAGGCTAGCTTCACTTACTTCTGTAGTGGTACAGTGCTTAGGGTGACGTGCCCACCACACAGTGAGATCTGGGTTCGATTCCCAGCTATGGTATGATGTATACTGATTTTTAAAATAGTATAATTCCCTGGCAGAAGAGTCCCTCCGGTAGGAGGGAGGAGGGAGCAATTAAAATCTCCCTAGCAGAGTGTGTACCAGCTGTCCCATAATTAATTAGTGTAGGCAGACAACTGAGTAAAATGGTATAAAGGACCTAGCTTGAAGGGAGGGTGGGCGGGTTCTCGAGCAGTGTGTTTGACAATAACATGTCTGCTGACAGTGATATGGAGGGTCAAAATTTTGCTCTAATAGAGCATTATGGGGCGAATCGAACTTCCGCAAAAGTTCGCCTGATGCAGGCGAACGCGAACCCCCGAAGTTCGCCTGGAACCGTTCGCAGGCGAACCGTTCGGCCCATTTCTATGTAGTAGTTATAAAAAAGGTTTAAAAAAAAGTAAATTAACTTCATGAAAAGTGTTTGCATGAGAAGGTGTATCCAAAATGGTTGTTGGAAGTCTTCATTTACATCGTCTTGATCTTCTTCTTCTATATCTTCTTCTTCTTCTTCTTCATCTTCTTCTATATCTTCTTCTTCTTCTATATCTTCTTCTTCTATATCTTCTTCTTCTTCTTCTTCTATATCTTCTTCTTCTTCTATATCTTCTTCTTCTATATCTTCTTCTTCTTCTTCTATATCTTCTTCTTCTATATTGTGAGAACGCGGAAGAGCCGCCGCCATGATTCAGCGGCAGGCGGCTCTTTCCGCGCACAGACGCGCTACACACACGGAGAGGCAGCCGCCTCTCCTCAGCATGAGGCGGCTGTCTTCGTGCAAGCGTCTGCAGGGCACGCAGAAACCGCCGCGTTGGACGCGGCGGTTAGTGCCCATACCCCCGCTGCAGAGACACCGCAGAGCGGGGCAGTGGTGGCTGGGACCCGTAGTCCCTCAGGTTTTAGAGTGACACGCGCGTGCGCGCCCTCAGGAAGAATTTATGTTACACAGAGTTAGTCAGCTGACCAGGCCGGTCAGCTGACTCTGACTCCTCTTCCCATTGGTTCAGCACTTAGGGAGGTGCTGGGAAGAGGGTCAGGTATATATACTGCTGGCTGTTCACTTGCTCCCCGCCTGGCGTTGCGATCACATACGTGGGAGCACCCAGATCCGTAGTCAGATCCGTTAGTGTGCCGGGACCAGCTGGAGCTGTAATCCTACACTAAGCTAGATTCTGTTGATAGCTTAAAGTACTAGTTTGATTGTGATTATCTGTTATGACTTATTGCCTGCTTGACTATCCGCCTGAACTCTGATCTTGTACCTCGATATTTCTGATACCTTGTTGCCGAATCTCGGCCCATTTCTAGACTCCGCCTCAGCCTCCTGATTCTGTACCTCGATATATCTGATACCCCGTTGCTGAACCCTGCCTGTACTTTGACTCCGCCTTTGCCTGCTGTACCTGTACTTTATCCGTCCGTGTGTTACGACCTGGCTTGTCCGACCTCGAGAACCGACCTCACGATTGGAGGCGGTTCCCCGTCCTGTTAGTGACACTTCTTCCTGAGTGTCACTCTCGGACTTCCCTTCCTACTGTCAGTCTGACTCCTCCCGCCTTGGAGAGCTCAGATCCGCGGAAGGTATTTGTGCAGTACTCCTTGCTGCAACTGAGGCTTGTCCTCCGTGTTACTGTTACACCAATCACTACACTCTACTCAGGTGAACAGAGGTTAGTTAGTATATTGGATTATCGGTGATACTGCAGATCACATATAATCTGGTATACGTCTGTATTCCCCGTGACATTGCAGATCACCGGTAATCAGACCTCTCTGTGCTTCACCGATCGTTACATATATCTTCTTTTTCTATATTTTCTTCTTCTATATATTCTTCTTCTTCTTCTTCTTCTATATCTTCTTCTTCTTCTATATCTTCTTCTTCTTCTATATCTTCTTCTTCTATATCTTCTTCTTCTTCTATATCTTCTTCTTCTTCTTCTTCTTCTTCTTCTTCTTCTTCTTCATCTTCTTCTATATCTTGTTCTTCTATATCTTCATCTTCTTCTATATCTTCTTCTTCTATATCTTCTTCATCTTCTATATCTTCTTCTTCTATATCTTCTTCTTCTTCTATATCTTCTTCATCTTCTTCTATATCTTCTTCTTCTATATCTTCTTCTTCTTCTATATCTTCTTCATCTTCTTCTATATCTTCTTCTTCTATATCTTCTTCTTCTTCTCCTTCCTCTTCTTCTCTATCATTATATTATGTGTCTTGGTTTTCCTTTCTTTTGTAATATTTTTTTTTACTTCATTTGTGGAAATATTTTATTGTAATAACACCATAGTTATATTTGTGTTGATGGCATAATAGGTAGGTAGTGGCACATTGCAAGCCACAGCGCCTTTTTCTGTGTACCCTGGCGGTGGTAAAACACAGACATCAGCAGGAGGAGGAAGTAGTTGCAGACTTGCAGCTATTTGTAGTGTGTGGTAATGGTCGGTACTCGGTAGGAGAGTGGGTGGGCAGGTGGCAGTAGAAAATAGTTCTTCTTTTGTTCTCCCTGGCAGTGGTAGCAGCACGCAGACAGCAGAAGCTCAATGCAGCTACAGGAGGAGGAGTAATGTGTGTCAGGCAGTGTGATGTGACTGACATAATAGGCCCTGGTACCTAGCGGTGGTACCAGGGCCGTAAATGAACATCATGAGGTTCCAGACAGCGGTCGTGAAGCCCACATTGTGTCCAATACACAATTGGGACAGCACAGTTTTCAACCCGGACACCTCTAAAATAATAAAAAAAAAAAATGTTTAATTATTGCAACTATTGTTGAGCGTAATAGCTGGTGGCGCTTGGGCAGCAGCACCTTGTAATGTGTTCCCTGGCAGTGGAGAGGAGACACAGACAGCAGGAGGAAATATAACAGCAGGCAGCGTGAGGAGGATAAGTGTGTGTGGCAGACTGGCATTTGGCAGCAGGCAGGAGGGCAGGCAACGAGACATAGTAGGCCCTGGGTCCTAGCGGTGGTTCCAGGGCCGTAAATGAACAGCATGAGGTTCCAGACAGCGGTCGTGAAGCCCACATTGTGTCCAATACACAATTGGGACAGCACAGTTTTCAACCCGGACACCTCTAAAATAATAACAATTTTTTTTTTTAATTATTGCAGCTATTTTTGAGCGTAATAGCTGGTGGTGCTTGGGCAGCAGCACCTTGTAATGTGTTCCCTGGCAGTGGAGAGGAGACACAGACAGCAGAAGGAAATATAACAGCAGGCAGCGTGAGGAGGATAAGTGTGTGTGGCAGACTGGCATTTGGCAGCAGGCAGGAGGGCAGGCAGCGAGAAATAGTAGGCCATGGGTCCTAGCGGTGGTTCCAGGGCGGTAAATACACAGCATGAGGTTCCAGTCAGCGGTCGTGAAGCCCACATTGTGTCCAATACACAATTGGGACAGCACAGTTTTCAACCCGGACACCTCTAAAATAATTACAATTTTTTTTTTTTTCAAATTAATGCAGCTATTGTTGAGCGTAATAGCTGGTGGCACTTGGGCAGCAGCACCTTGTAATGTGTTCCCTGGCAGTGGAGACACAGACAGCAGGATGAAATATAACAGCAGCAGCAGCAGCAGGTGTATGTGTGTGTGCCAGTTGTCACTTCATGTACCCCTCTCGCCGACAACAGGGGCCATGAATTCGCCTTCCACCCAAGCCTGGTTCATTTTGAGAAACGTCAGTCTGTCCACAGACTTGTGAGACAGACGAGATCGCTTCTCAGTGATGACTCCACCGGCTGCACTGAAGCAACGCTCTGACAGTACGCTGGAAGGGGGGCAGGAGAGCACTTCCAGGGCGTACTGCGCAAGCTCGCTTCAGATCGGCAGGTGCTTGACCCAATACTCCATGGGATCAACAGGGGCCACACTGTCAAGCCCGCTGAAGGACCCCAGGTAGTCAGCCACCATGCGGGTCAAGCGCTGCCTGTGACTGGAGAAGGATGCTGCTGCAGGCACCTCCTCTCTAGTCCTTGGCAGCTCTACACTCATGTAGAGCTCTTGGGTCAGAGACAGCAGGTCTGTGGTGCGCGAGCGCTTGCTGCTGGTGGATGCAGGCACCTGCTGCTGCCTCTGTGCTGGCTGGACAGTGGGGGTGGATGTCTGAGGGAAGGCTTCTTCCAAGCGCTCAACAAGGGACAGCTGCAAATCCCTCATTTGTTGCGCACGGTCTCCTCCTGCAGGCAGGAACTGGCTGAGCTTCCCCTTCAGACGTGGGTCCAGCATCATGCAGATCCAGATGTCCTCCCTCTGCTTCATCTGGATCACCCTTGGGTCCTTGCGCAGGCACCTCAGCATGTGCGCTGCCATTGGGAACAGTCTGGCCACGTCTGTTGGCACATCATCGGCAGCCCCAGAGCCGACATTGCTGTCCTCCTCTGCCTCCTCCACCTCATCCTCTCTCCACTCCCGCACCAGTCCAGCTGCGCTCTGCTGCTCCCCCTCATCAGCAGCAAGGTCAGGGACCTCCACCAAGTCCGAGCCCTTCTCCTCAGAGTTGGCCTGTGAAGCTGCCTGCAGCTCCTGCTGGTCCAAGGCTGCCGCTCCCTCTTCCACCAGTGCATACAGGGCCCTGTCCAGCACACACACCAAGGGGACCCACTCGCACACCATTGCATGGTCCCTGCTCACCATGTTGGTGGCCTGCAGGAAGGGTGCCAGGACTGAGCACACCTGCTGCATGAGCCCCCAGTCCTCCGTGGAGATGATGGGCGGGAGGTTGGTGGCGGCACGCCCAGTTGCAGTGAGGGAGGCAACTGTTGCTCGTGCAACGTACTGGCTGACAGCCTGCCTCTGTTCAACCAGACGCTCCAACATCACCAGGGTGGAGTTCCAGAGAGTTGGAACATCGAGCATGAGCCGGTGCTGTGGCAGGTGCAGCTCCTTCTGCACCTCTTCCAGGCTCGCCACGGCTGCAGGCGAGTGCCGGAAGTGACGCACAACCTTCCTTGCCGCCTCAAGGAGTCGGTCCATCCCCTGGTAGGTCCGCAGGAACTTTTGGACTACCAGGTTCAGGACGTGCGCCAGGCAGGGGATGTGGGTAAAGTCTCCCCTGCTGATGGCAGCAACCAGGTTTGCCTCATTGTCGGACACCACCTCTCCGACTCTGAGGCCTCTGGGGGTCAGCCAATGCCTCTCCTGCTCTCGGAGTTTGGCCAGGACGTGGTTCGCCGTCAGTTTGGTCTTCCCCAGGCTGACCAATTCCAGCAGCGCTTGGCAGTGGCGGGGCTTCACGCTGCTGCTGAGGCGGGGGGTTTGGGCTGGTGTGGCGGAGGATGGAAGCGGATTAGAGGAACCTGCTGCTGTTCCGCTGACCCTGCATGGTGGCACCACCCACTGCGTTGTTGGTGCTGCTGCTGCTCTGACAGTGCCCGATGCTGCTCCCCCCTCCTCAACCCCTTCCACCAAGCTGACCCAATGCGCGGTGAAGGACAGATAGCGGCCTGTCCCAAACCGGCTGCTCCACGAGTCCATGGTGACGTGGACCCGTTGACCCACCGCGTGCTCCAGCCCTCTCCCGACATTGGCCATCACAGAGCGGTGAAGTGCAGGGATGGCCGTGCGTGCAAAATAATGTCGGCTGGGGATTGGCCAATCGGGGGCTGCACACATCAGGAGAGCACGCATGTCGCTCCCCTCCTGCACAAGGGAATAAGGCAGGAGTTGGGAGCACATGGCCCGTGCCAGCAAGCCGTTCAGCTGACACACGCGACGGCTGCTGGGAGGCAGAACCCTGACCACCCCCTGGAAGGTGTCGCTGAGCAGGGTCTGGCGAAGTCTTTTGCTGGCACGGGAAGCAGTGGAGGGAGCAGAGGAGGCCACTGAGGACTGACTGCCAGAACAGGCCTCAGTGTCGGCGGCAGGAGTTGCAGAGGGAGGAGGAGCAGTGCGTTGCTGACGCACTCCTGCTGCCGACGGCAGGGTCTGCCTCTGCCACTGCCACTGCCAGCTTCCTTCAACTTCACAAACTCCTCATGCTCATGAAAGTGTTTCCCTGCAAGGTGGTTGACCAGAGAGGTGGTGCCAAACGCAGAGGGCTCCTTCCCTCTGCTGAGTTGCTTGCGGCATGGGTTGCAGGTGGCATACTTGCACTCCAAATATGGAAGGGTGAAAAAATTCCATATTGGGGAGGTGAAGTTGCCCCTTCGGCTGGAAGGTGCTGCTGCCACTGGTCTCCCTGTGGTGGTTGGGGGGGGGGTGTTCTTGGTGCGGCTGGTGGTGGCACTGGCAGAACTCGTCTCCTGATCAGCACGCTGTGTGGCCTGCATACCACGCCCACTTGTGATCCTGCCCATGCCTGCGATGATGATCCTTCTAGCAAGGCCCGCAGACACATCCTCCTCCTCCTCCTCAGAGCTGATGACATCCCCACTCCCAGGACCTGGCAACCAGTCTTTGTCCTTCACAATGTCATCATCATCCTCCCCCTCCACAAACATGTCCTGTTGGGATCCCCCAAACTCCCCTTCTGCATGCATGGGCGGATGGACAGTCACTACTGTCTGACTGTCCAAAGCATCATCCCCCAAAGTGCCCATGAGCATTCCTTCCTCCGCCAATTCTTCCGCAACAGCACTCCATAACCCCGCTGTGCTTGGGGATAAGAAGGTGCTGAGTGACAGGGTGCTGATGTCGCCCGCTGGGGCTGGAGAACTGCACTCCTCCTCCTCCTGCTCCCCAGGCAGTGCTGGGCGGCTGCTGCTGCTCTTGCAAACATGAGTGGTGGCGGGGGTGGAGGACTCTGTTCCAGAGCTAATGGTGGCCTGCTCATCCACCATCAGTTCCACCACAGCGTCTGCCTCCTTCTCCTCAATAGGACGGCTACGACCTGGCGGTGGGAGGAACATCTGGACCACACGCTGCTGCTGCTGCTGTGTCTCTGCAGCGTGACTCCCAGCTGTTGGGCGGCCAAGGCGTCCACGGCCAGTGGCTAATGGCGGAATAGCCACTGGTGCAGATGCAGAACTGTGCATGGTGGTGGTGGCGCGGCTGCCACGCCCACGACCTCCTCTCTTGGCGATGCCCTTGCTGCCCCTGCCCAGACCGCGGCTGCCAGTGCCAGACATTGTATATTTTTAATATTATACAAATAAAAAAAAACTTATGTATGTAAAGGCGGGTGGGACAAGTGGGGTACTTTAATGGGGTGGGACTGGTGGTGGTGGGTGTGTGAGGTGACGGACAGGTGTACTCTACAGCAGAGATCGGTGTAGCGCTAACGAGAGAGTGCGCACTGCGCACACAAAGACCCTAGCTGACGCTGACTGACGGTGTCAGACTACAGTACAATTCAGCTAATACAAAATAGAAGTAGTATATATAAACAATAGGAGGACGGGTGTAGCACTAACTGGAGGGTGCTGACAGCGCAGATGTGCACTGCGCACACTAAGACCCTAGCTGACGCTGACTGACGGTGTCTGACTACAGTACAATTCAGCTAATACACAATAGAAGTAGTGATATATAAACAATAGGAGGACGGGTGTAGCACTAACTGGAGGGTGCTGAAAGCGCAGATGTACACTGCGCACACTAAGACCCTAGCTGACGCTGACTGACGGTGTCAGACTACAGTACAATTCAGCTAATACACAATAGAAGTAGTATATATAAACAATAGGAGGACGGGTGTAGCACTAACTGGAGGTTGCTGACAGCGCAGATGTGCACTGGGCACACTAAGACCCTAGCTGACACTGACTGACGGTGTCAGACTACAGTACAATTCAGCTAATACACAATAGAAGTAGTATATATAAACAAAAGGAGGACGGGTGTAGCACTAACTGGAGGTTGCTGACAGCGCAGATGTGCACTGTGCACACTAAGACCCTAGCTGACGCTGACTGACGGTGTCAGACTACAGTACAATTCAGCTAATACACAATAGAAGTAGTATATATAAACAATAGGAGGACTGGTGTAGCACTAACTGGAGGGTGCTGACAGCGCAGATGTGCACTGCGCACACAAAGACCCTAGCTGACGCTGACTGACGGTGTCAGACTACAATACAATTCAGCTAATACACAATAGAAGTAGTGATTATAAACAATAGGAGGACGGGTGTAGCACTAACTGGAGGGTGCTGACAGCGCAGATGTGCACTGCGCACACAAAGACCCTAGCTGACGCTGACTGACGGTGTCAGACTACAGTACAATTCAGCTAATACACAATAGAAGTAGTATATATAAACAATAGGAGGACGGGTGTAGCACTAACTGGAGGGTGCTGACAGCGCAGATGTGCACTGCGCACACAAAGACCCTAACTGACGCTGACTGACGGTGTCAGACTACAATACAATTCAGCTAATACACAATAGAAGTAGTGATTATAAACAATAGGAGGACGGGTGTAGCACTAACTGGAGGGTGCTGACAGCGCAGATGTGTACTGTGCACACAAAGACCCTAGCTGACGCTCACTGACGGTGTCAGACTACAGTACAATTCAGCTAATACACAATAGAAGTAGTGATATATAAACAATAGGAGGACGGGTGTAGCACTAACTGGAGGGTGCTGACAGCGCAGATGTGCACTGCGCACACAAAGACCCTAGCTGACGCTGACTGACGGTGTCAGACTACAGTACAATTCAGCTAATACACAATAGAAGTAGTATATATAAACAATAGGAGGACGGGTGTAGCACTAACTGGAGGGTGCTGACAGCGCAGATGTGCACTGCGCACACTAAGACCCTAGCTGACGCTGACTGACGGTGTCTGACTACAGTACAATTCAGCTAATACACAATAGAAGTAGTGATATATAAACAATAGGAGGACGGGTGTAGCACTAACTGGAGGGTGCTGAAAGCGCAGATGTACACTGCGCACACTAAGACCCTAGCTGACGCTGACTGACGGTGTCAGACTACAGTACAATTCAGCTAATACACAATAGAAGTAGTATATATAAACAATAGGAGGACGGGTGTAGCACTAACTGGAGGTTGCTGACAGCGCAGATGTGCACTGGGCACACTAAGACCCTAGCTGACGCTGACTGACGGTGTCAGACTACAGTACAATTCAGCTAATACACAATAGAAGTAGTATATATAAACAATAGGAGGACGGGTGTAGCACTAACTGGAGGATGCTGACAGCGCAGATGTGCACTGCGCACACAAAGACCCTAGCTGACGCTGACTGACGGTGTCAGACTACAGTACAATTCAGCTAATACACAATAGAAGTGGTGATATATAAACAATAGGAGGACGGGTGTAGCACTAACTGGAGGTTGCTGACAGCGCAGATGTGCACTGTGCACACTAAGACCCTAGCTGACGCTGACTGACGGTGTCAGACTACAGTACAATTCAGCTAATACACAATAGAAGTAGTATATATAAACAATAGGAGGACGGGTGTAGCACTAACTGGAGGGTGCTGACAGCGCAGATGTGCACTGCGCACACAAAGACCCTAGCTGACGCTGACTGACGGTGTCAGACTACAATACAATTCAGCTAATACACAATAGAAGTAGTGATTATAAACAATAGGAGGACGGGTGTAGCACTAACTGGAGGGTGCTGACAGCGCAGATGTGCACTGCGCACACAAAGACCCTAGCTGACGCTGACTGACGGTGTCAGACTACAGTACAATTCAGCTAATACACAATAGAAGTAGTATATATAAACAATAGGAGGACGGGTGTAGCACTAACTGGAGGGTGCTGACAGCGCAGATGTGCACTGCGCACACAAAGACCCTAGCTGACGCTGACTGACGGTGTCAGACTACAATACAATTCAGCTAATACACAATAGAAGTAGTGATTATAAACAATAGGAGGAAGGGTGTAGCACTAACTGGAGGGTGCTGACAGCGCAGATGTGCACTGCGCACACAAAGACCCTAGCTGACGCTGACTGACGGTGTCAGGCTACAGTACAATTCAGCTAATACACAATAGAAGTAGTGATATATAAACAATAGGAGGACGGGTGTAGCACTAACTGGAGGGTGCTGACAGCGCAGATGTGCACTGCGCACACAAAGACCCTAGCTGACACTGACTGACGGTGTCAGACTACAGTACAATTCAGCTAATACACAATAGAAGTAGTATATATAAACAATAGGAGGACGGGTGTAGCACTAACTGGAGGGTGCTGACAGCGCAGATGTGCACTGCGCACACTAAGACCCTAGCTGACGCTGACTGACGGTGTCAGACTACAGTACAATTCAGCTAATACACAATAGAAGTAGTGATGTATAAACAATAGGAGGACAGGTGTAGCACTAACTGGAGGGTGCTGACAGTGCAGATGTGCACTGCGCACACTAAGACCCTAGCTGACGCTGACTGACGGTGTCAGACTACAGTACAATTCAGCTAATACACAATAGAAGTAGTATATATAAACAATAGGAGGACGGGTGTAGCACTAACTGGAGGGTGCTGACAGCGCAGATGTGCACTGCGCACACTAAGACCCTAGCTGACGCTGACTGACGGTGTCAGACTACAGTACAATTCAGCTAATACACAATAGAAGTAGTGATATATAAACAATAGGAGGACGGGTGTAGCACTAACTGGAGGGTGCGTGCGCACGCACACTAAGACCTTAGCTGACGCTGACTGACGGTCCCTAAACACAGACTAGAGTACAGTGAGTACACACAGTACTACTACTAACTAAACAATAGAAGAATCGTACTAAATAGTAGAACAGGTGTGACTAGATTACTGAGAGCAGATACAGCAGGACAGGTATAGCAGTAAAGCTGGGCCTTGCTAACTACAAAATAGTACAATATTCTATCTAACACAGAAGTAGTAGTACAGGAGTAGAGTAGGATAGGTGAGAGCACAGGTAAGGTAGAGACTAGAGCACAGAGCAGGGCAGGCTGCCTTGCCTAGGCACAGGGCCTAACTGCTGGCTGCAGGCCTGCAGCAGCACCAGTGACAGTCTCCCTCCCTAGTCCCTAATCACACTAACTAAACTGCCTAAAATACAATCTATCTACAATACAAAGCAATACAGTTGAATATCAAGTGTTGGAGTGTAAAAGCGCTAGGTTTAGAACAATAGCAATGCACTTGCACACAGACAAAAAGCACTGGAGCAGTTCTCTCAGTACTATCAGTCAGTAAGTCGCAAGCAGGACGAGTGAGGCAAGATGGCGTCCGCTATTTATAGAGGGGGGCTTGGCCAGGCTCCCCCTCTGTGATTGGCTGCAGTCAGAGGGCTGGGAGCCCTCTGATTCGCTTGTGAGGACTCGAGGTGACGTCTGTCGTGACGCTATCCGAGCTCGTGACGCTATCCGAACTCGGATAGCTAGGATATCTCCGGATAGCTGCTTGCTATCCGAGAGCGCTCGGATAGCACAGCCCGGATAGCTAATACTATTCGAGTTCGGTATTCGAGCTCGAATAGTGAAAAAAGAGCTAGGATATCCGAGTACCTCGGATATCCTAGCGCAGATGAGCACCACTGACTCAAAGTACGATAACACTCGATTTCTAAAGTTCTGAAAGTCAGATCTGTGGCCAGAGAACCTTTCGGGCACAGGCATACCTATGTCTGTGCTAGGAGGAGATCGCACTGTGTTCACAGCCGTCTGATAGACTTGTACCGTCCCAGACAAAGCGTTGATTTGGGTTTGGTGACTGTCCAGCACTCGGGTGTAATTCTCCACCGAAGTGGTGAGTGCATCAAGACGGCTGTTAAGTGCGTCCATTTGGGTTGTCTGCCGTTCTGTAACGATTGGTGTCAGCATGCAGAGAAAATCTGATTATTGGTGATCCGCAGTATCACCAAGAATACAGATTTATACCTGATTATGGATGATCTGCAGAATCACCAATAATACAGATATAGTACTAACCTCTTGACACCTATAAGTGTAACGTGAGTGTTTGGTGCAACAGTATGACTTTGAGTAAACCACCTGAAGAGCAGGTGGTCCTGAACAGTATGAGCAATGCTGCTCCTGGAGAGTACAGAAACCTTCCAGCAGCCTGAGACTTTCCAAGGGGTGGAGTCTCAGACAGAAGGTAGGAAGGACCAGAGAGTGAGTGACACCTGAAGGTGGATGTCACTAACTGATCTGGAGACTATCTCTTTATGAGATAGCTCATAAGGTCGGGCAAGCCGGGTCGGCAACACACGGACAAACAAAGTACAAAGACAGGAAGCTGATTCGGTATCCAAGACAGGCAGGGTTGGCAACGGATTATCAGATGTGCGTGGTACCGAATCAAAGAGCAGAGGGATAGTCAGGAAAGCAATAGGTCATAATAGATATCAAACAATGCCTAGTCTTGGGTGTGAGGTCCGTGGTCTCTACACCCCTAGTCTTGGGTGTGAGGTCCGTGGTCTCTACACCCTGGAACTAGTCTGAAGTATAACAGAATGATAACACAAGTTCCTTAGTCTTGGGTGTGAGGTCCATGGTCTCTACACCCTGGAACTAGTCTGAAGTATAACAGAATGATAACACAAGTTCCCTAGTCTTGGGTGTGAGGTCCGTGGTCTCTACACACTGGAACTAGTCTGAAGTATAACAGAATGATAACACAAGTAATCGGGCTCACTGTGAATTCCCAGTTCCTCCTGTTTCAAACACACTGTTGGATCTGACTAAGGTCTGAGTGCTTCCATGTAGTGTTCGCAACGGCAGACAACTTGTGAATGGCCAGCAGTAACTATATATATAGAGCAGCGCTCTCTGGCGCCACCCCTAAGTGATAGATCAATGGTTACCAGCTCTGAGGTCAGATGACCAGCCTGGTCAGCTGATCCCCCCTTGGCCATCATAAAAGTTCTGCCTCTCAGCGCGCGCGTATTCCTGAATCTATGTGAACTAACAGACCCAGCCACACCAGACGCACACTGCTGCGTGCAAACCGCCGCGCTGAACGCGGAACCAGCCGCCTCACTGTCAGTACATGCGGCGGCTTTTCCGCGTTCTCTCAGATTACTAGCCGCACGCTTCCGCGTGCCAACCGCCATGCTGGATGCGGAATTAGCCGCCTTGCTGTCAACACACGCGGCAGCTTTTCCGCATTCTCTCACAAGTGCACTGGCATTCCTTCTAGCTTAGTGAAGTACATTATTTGTATTGCCTATTCTGTCTTGTCCTTGCGATTGCACTGTCGCCAGCGGTTGGCGATAGTGAATCGTTCTGTCCTGAACATAGATCGCATTTGCCCTAGCGTTAGAGGCGGTGGATCTTTCTAGTCCGAATCTTGGAGTGTAACCTCGGCTACGGTTGCTACTGGTTACTCCTTCTGTCTGTCTTGTTGTGCGGATCACACTCGCTCTTGCGGAAGAGCAGTGGATCTTTCCAGCCCTGTTCCTGTGTACGGATTGCACTCGCTCTTGCAGAAGAGCAGTGGATCCTTTCAGTCCTGTTCCTGTGTACGGATTGCACTCGCTCTTGCAGAAGAGCAGTGGATCCTTTCAGTCCTGTTCCTGTGTACGGATTGCACTCGCTCTTGCGGAAGAGCAGTGGACCTTTTCAGTCCTGTTCCTGTGTACGGATTGCACTCGCTCTTGCAGAAGAGCAGTGGATCCTTTCAGTCCTGTTCCTGTGTACGGATTGCACTCGCTCTTGCAGAAGAGCAGTGGATCCTTTCAGTCCTGTTCCTGTGTACGGATTGCACTCGCTCTTGCGGAAGAGCAGTGGATCTTTCCAGCCCTGTTCCTGTGTACGGATTGCACTCGCTCTTGCAGAAGAGCAGTGGATCCTTTCAGTCCTGTTCCTGTGTACGGATTGCACTCGCTCTTGCAGAAGAGCAGTGGATCCTTTCAGTCCTGTTCCTGTGTACGGATTGCACTCGCTCTTGCGGAAGAGCAGTGGACCTTTTCAGTCCTGTTCCTGTGTACGGATCGCACTCGCTCTTGCGGAAGAGCAGTGGATCCTTTCAGTCCTGTTCCTGTGTACGGATTGCACTCGCTCTTGCGGAAGAGCAGTGGATTCTATCTGACTTGTTCCTGTTGTCTGTTTGTACGGAGTAAACGCTTGCTTTTGCCTGAGGTAAGGTAACCGATTAGCAAGCGTTTCTGTTATTTGTTTGTTTGTGTTTCTGGGTTAATTTGTTGGTCAGGGTTGGCGCGTTTTGTCTCTGTTGTGCCTCTCGTGTGGAGACCGCACCATTAATGTGTTTTGTCGCTGTTGCGCTTCTTGTGCGGCGACCGTGTTTAGCTAGTGCGTTTGTTATTTTCCTTGGCGTTCCGATTATTATTGTTTGCTGTGTCTTTCTTACTACACCTATGCTTTGTCTTTGCTCAGTCTTATGTCGCTGTTAGCAATCGCCATTCTTGTGATTGCTTTCCCACTTGGTCTTCGTTTTTGTGTGTTCACTGGTGGACATACATACATTCTGTCTCTGTGCTCACTCTCTCACCAGGGGCTATCTTGCCCCTGTACTGCTTCCCCTCATACAATTCCTAACTGGCATCTGTGGCAGTGCAGAGGGTTTATTCCTCTGCACTCCACAGCTCCATCTGCCGGTGGGAATTCCCCTCTACAGGTGCATTGCACCAAAGCTGGGTTCTGTTATTCAAACGCTTGTGGAGGATTTCCGCAGTGTCAGCGCACATCTTGTGCGCTGACCACGGAGATAATTCCACATTCGTTACACTGAACTTATTGAACATAATTTTGGATGTCTTTTCCAAAAAATGAAACTGATCTAGGATGTCCAGATCAGATCTTACATACCATTCACACTGGAAGCGCTCCTCCAATTTCAGAAAAGTATTGGCATCTGTCTACTGCTTTGTGTAAAAAGGGAAAGAGATGTAGAGTGAAATTATACAAGTTGGAATCGTGGAAGAGAGCAAAAGTCCCTGTTCCATTCCTGTTGTATTGGTTAAAAAGAAGGATGGATCCTGACATTTGTGTGTGCACTACCATACATTCAATTCAGTTACCAAAAATAGAAGATTACCTTGGGAGGGGCCAAGTATTTCTCTACTCTAGACATACATAGCTAATACTAGCGAATATATTGATGGCACATGAGGATAAAGGAAAATGGTCTTTATTACTGTGAAATTAATTCAATGTAATTGGCTGCCATTTGGTCTTACAAACGCACCAGCTACTTTTCAGTGAACAATGGAAGCATGCCTAGGTGACTACATTACAAACATTGTAGTGTTTTAGGCATGGCTTTTCATATTTTAATTGTTATTTTTTATGTTATGTCTACTCTTTCTATGACCTCTAGGTGAGGAGGTCGGACTTTTATATATGTGGTAATGGGCACTTGTTTGACATTAATTTGTGGAAAAGTGTTCACTTCCAATTGAGTGTCTCGATACGCAGTATTGTAGGTCCTGTACATTATCATGTTTGAGTCCTACCTGATATAATATTTATATATTTTTTCTGTTTTTGATGGTTTTATATATATATATATATATATATATATATATATATATATATATATAGTACAGACCAAAAGTTTGGACACACCTTCTCGTTCAAAGAGTTTTCTTTATTTTTATGACAATGAACATTGTAGATTCACACTGAACTATGAAGTATATATACATGTGGAAGTATAGTACATAACCAAAAAGTGTGAAACAACTGAAAATAGGTCATATTCTAGGTTCTTCAAAGTAGCCACCTTTTACTTTGATTACTGCTTTGCACACTCGTGGCAATCTCTTGATGGCTGTTTGTTGTTCACATTTAATGCATTTTTTTTAAAAGCAGTGAATTTCATGACGGGGTTTCCAGGGACGTGGCAACACTTTGGCCAGGGATCACTATACAGCTTCAATTTGGCTGTAAAAGGATGCCTGGCAATTTTATCTATTTTTTGGACCAGTTTTTGTTTGTTCAGAGTGTGGTAAAAGTAAAAAAAAATGATGCGATTTTGGCATGCGTATTTTTTTCGTGATTTCAGATGAGATTTCGCATAGAAACTAATGTTAAATCACACAGGCAGTGACATGGTTAAAATCGCATAAATACTAACCTATGCAAAATCGCATGCAAAATCGCGGTAAAATACGCATGCGGAAACGCACCCGCATGCGATTTCGTCAGCGGGGAATCAGCGGCGATTCCGCACCACACAAGTGGAAATGGGCCCTTAGAGGCAGAGGGTTAGCAGGACTGCCAGGCAACTGGTATTGTTATACCTCTAACTTCAGTTGTGCTTTAAAGGGACACTATAGGGAATTAGGTATGACATGATGAGATAGGCATGGGTATGTACAGTGCCTAGCACACAAATAACTGCTCTGTTCCTTTTTTCTTTCTCTGCCTGAAAGAGTTAAATATCAGGTATGTAAGTGGCTGACTCAGTTTGACCACCATAGCCGCTTACTATACTTCCGGGACGCCAACTGCGTTCCACAGACCGGAAGGAGCGGGCCGGAAGCTGTCATCAGTACTGCTGGACCAATCGGGGGCGAGCGCCGCCGGCGCTACATTCCCCCATCTACGTGGGCAGTCTAAGCCAATAGGCGTTCATCCCCCAGTGACCCTGCAAAAGAGAGATACGCCCAGCACTCCATTCGTGTGTATGGGCGTAGCTTAAGGACATACGCCCTCGCTATAGAAAAGGGAGGAAATAGCGTCCCTAGCAACCAAGATGCCTGTCTAAAGGAATGACAGCATTGGCTGTCTCATTATTTATATAAACAAGGCAAAAAGGCCAGGGTGACAAACTTACCACCCTGCATAGGGGAATATATAAGGTACTCAAAAAAGCAAGAGATGGTAATCCTATGGGGCGGGGGGGGGGGGGGGGATTTTTATAAAGATACGGAAAAAGTTATCACTACCTGGCCCAGGATGATAACCTGTCTTGCAGGTGGCGCTGTAGACGACCTCCTCCTCCTCAACATGGTCCCTATGGGATATATAAAAGGAAAAGGGAAAGAAAAAGAAAAAAAGGGGAAATTAAGTATCAACAGATTTTAAATATTGGAAAACATCACGAAATAGTAAAAAATTAAAAAAGAAGAAAGAAAACAAACCAGATACAAGATCTACAGGAAGACAGATAAATCATTTCGTTCATTAAGCCCCAAAGGGCCTACCGCCTCAAAAAAAGAAATCCAGAAGCTTTCCCGTTGTTGTAATTTCTTAAGCCAATCCCCACCTCTAGAATCCTGTTTCACTACCTCCAACCCAAAAAATCTTAATTTTGACGAGTCCCCTGCATGGACAGTTTTCATATGTTCCATAACCCTGGGGCTTCCCTTAGCTCTTGGATTACCCAAGGACCTACAGTGCTCCTGATATCTATCCTGCATCATACGTGTTGATAATCCTACATAAATAAATTGGCATGGGCATATAAGTGCATACACAATTCCCTTCGTTTTACAGTTGATAAATTGTCGGAACCTGACAGTTTTTCCAAATCTATGGAATTCTTTTCCAGTAATCAAAAAATTACAACACGAACAGGAATTACACTTGTAGTTCCCAGGGGGTCTGCCTCTACCTAGCCAATTTTGGGTGTTATAACTGATGAATTCACTATGGGATAATTGATCCTTGAGACTTGGAACCTTTTTATAGGAGACACAAGGGGCTTGGCGACATTTGTCGGACAGGAGTTTTTCCTCCTGCAAAATCCACCAGTTATTTCTAATTGATTTTTTAATTTTTTCAAACATGGGGGAATAGGTGAAATGCATGAAGAATCTGTCCTGTTGTTTTTTCACCCTCGGGGTCAATAGAGACTCTTTGTTTTTATTGGCAGCTTTTTGAAAGGCTTCCACAATTACCTTATCCTTGTAGCCTCTAGCTAGTAATCTACCTCTAAGTTTTTCTGCCTGGTCAACAAAGTCTTCCATCGTAGTTGCGTTCCTCCTAAGACGGAGGAACTGGCTAAAGGGGAGTGACCTAATCGTTGAGGGGGGGTGATAGCTAGATGAGTGTAGGATCTAATTCACCGCCGTAGGTTTCCTAAAAGTATCAGTGATCAAAGATCCCCTAGTTACATCTATAGTTAAATCTAAAAATTCAACCACGTCCTCTCCCCAAGTGTAAGTAAAGGCCATGTTTACATCGTTATCATGAATCTTGGCTGTAAATTCTTCAAAAGACACCTGATCCCCTTCCCATACCACTAGTATGTCGTCTATAAAACGGATCCAGAGTTTGATCTTTCCCAGGAACGCGTTCCCCATCGAAAAGATGTAGTTGGCCTCCCAGTGGCCCATGAAGAGGCCGGCATAGGTGGGGGCCACAGGGGTCCCCATTGCCGTGCCGACCTCCTGACGGTACCACTGGCGGTCAAACAGGAACGCATTCCTGGTCAGAACAAACTCCAGACCCGCCAACAGAAACCCTTGTTCCGCATCCGAGTACTTTAAAGCCGGGAGAAATTTTGCTACAGCCCGTAATCCATCATCATGACAGATTCTACTGTATAAGGACACAACGTCTATGGTGGTTAGGTGGAAAGAGGACTGCCACTCAAAGGCATTGAGGATGTTCAACACCTCTACTGTATCACCCACATAAGCTGGCAGGGATCTCAACAGAGGTCTAAATTTAAAGTCCAGAAATTGGGAGAGGGACTCAGTCAGGGAGCCAATAGCAGAGACTATTGGCCTCCCTGGGGGCTTTGTTGCAGATTTGTGGATTTTTGGGATAGTGTACCACACTGGACTCCTGGGATGCTGGGGTAGAAGCTTATTGGCCATAGTTCTGTCCATTATTCCATCTGTAACTGCTTTGGAGAGAAGCTTTTTAAGTTCCAAACTATAAGCTGGAGTCGGGTCACATGGCATCCTGGTGTATGGAACGCAGTTGGCGTCCCGGAAGTATAGTAAGCGGCTATGGTGGTCACGCTCGGTTTGACGTCCTCCTCCCTCCGCTGGTTGACCTGGATAATGAGGTATTTAAGGGGTGATTTGTGGGGGGCCCATTTGTCCTGAGGAAGCACTCGTTAGAGGAGTGCGAAACAGCTGTCGACACCTTGTATATGCTTGTCCTCCCTCTCTCCTATGCAACTGTAGCTGTTGTATTTTTTGCATATAGCTTTTAATGATTTTTCTAATAAAGCCTTTTTACACTGGATGTGCCCATCGCTTTCAAACTTTGATGACTTGGATGTAAGTGGCTGACTCAGTCCTGACTCAGACAGGAAGTGACTACAGTGTGACCCTCACTGATAAGAAACTTTCCTGCTTTCAGAAGCCATTTTCTGCTAGGAAAGTGTTTTATAGTTGGAATTTCTAATCAGTGAGGGTCACACTGTAGTCACTTCCTGTCTGAGTCAGCCTCTTACATACCTGATATTTAACCTTTTCAGACAGAGAAAGAAAAAAAGGAACACAGCATAGTTATTTGTGTGCTAGGCACTGTACATACACATGTCTATCTCATCGTGTCACATGTCACTTCGGGTATCTTTTTAAATTAAGACATAAGAGGAAGCACACAAGTCCGGAAACCCATAGAAGTTGTTTTTTTTTGCAGGCATGCCCAGTGATTTCTAGTTATGTTCCTGGCTATAACAGTAAATTTGGGCACTGGAGTCTCCCACTAAAACAGCGGATGCCAGGACTGCCTACTGTAGAATCTGTAGCTATAAATATACATTACAGTGGCTTTAAATATTAAAACAGTTGGCACCACGGCATAGAAGCAGAATAGTGGATTGTAGGATGTGCAGCATTAGGAGCTAATAGTCTTGTTAATACAGATAACTGCCAACCAGACCAAAACTCCAACTCTCTGTGTCTGTGTGGTGCAATCCCAGCGGTAGGAAGACCATTCTCCCTGCAGTACAGACAATGCCCGGGGATCCCTGAACTGTCTGCAGCAGCTCCAGCACCAGAACCCCTGCTCTTCACTGCTGCCTCATCTGTGGCTTCCAAGATGGCTGATGGCCCCATATGGACCTCTCTTTACATGTTTATCTCCTCCCCACACAATGACCAATCACTCACTAATATAATAGAGGAACAATGGAGGATCCCACCTGAGACATAAGCATGAAAGAGCATCTCCTGACCAGATAACCTGAGTGTAGCTGATGCACTGTGTGGGCAGCTCCTCTCAGGCTTGTAGAAATCTCACTCCTGGATTGTTAGCACAGCTGTTTCTTGGTGAGGAGAAGTTGTTGAGTGACATCATTTATTACCCAGAATTCCTCTATAGACCTTTCTTTGCACATCTTTAATTAGATAAACTGCAGCCACATTTGTCATGGGCGAGCCGTGAAAAAATGCAATCGCAATCGGTTTTCTGCACCGATTGGGATTAACGGTACAATCCCAATTGTATGTGTGGTTATAGCAAAATGAAAATCGCTTGGAGTTGCTGGTGCTTTTGCTGACGTGTGTCTTTGAAACCTGGCTATTCTAGCAAATAGCAGGTTCTATTCATGTTCTTCTGGAAATTGTAATGTTTGTGTTTAATTAACAAGAACAAAGGAGTTTCCCTTTATTGGAAGATATTAGCTAGTTGTAAAGCTCTGCCAGCATCCAGTACCAAATGGTTACCTTTCAGTAATGCTGGGTACACACCATGCGTTTTCCCGCTCGATCTGCAGGTCGATCGGGATCGATTCGATTATTTCCGACATGCTCGACCGGGTTTCGATCATTCCAGCTGTCGATTTTGCATGTTAAGTATGCCAAATCGATGGCAGGAACGATTGAAACCCGAATCGAGCACGACGGAAATAATCGAATCGATCCTGATCAAGCCGCGGATCGAGTGGGAAAATGCATGGTGTGTACCCAGCATAAAGGAGTAGGCTGACTGTAGACAGGCTGGCACCGTACCTAGGATAGTTATGGGATTTATATCATTTGATTTGTGGTGTCTCGCTGAACATTTTGATACCAATATTAAGGAGCGTCAGTAAGCCACTACCAAGTTATTATCCTCCTTGGCAGTCTGATTCTTTCCAGATTTTAGGGTCTAAAAGCGGTGCAATTTTTTTCCACTCTTTCAGACCCTAAAACCTGAAAAAAATCATGCTGGCAGGGAGATCTGCAGCAAAATAAAAAAAAAATGTACCTTCCTGGGCTCCTGTGCTGCAGTTTTCTCTTTGCCCACAAGATGGCGCTAATTTACATATAAACGAACTTCTCTATATTTCTCTAATATAGAGAAGTTCGTTTTCAATATTAGCCCCGCCCCCGATGACGTCACGCTGCCACCACCGCTCTGCTGCCACCGCTCTGCAATGGGATGGTGCACACCAGAGCGGTTCGTTTTTCCACAAACGCAAACTCGGGCTGCAGCATGTTTTAGATTTCTGAGGCGTTTCTGCCTCAATGTAAAGTATAGGAAAGTGGAAAACAGCTCTGAAAAACGCTAGATCAGAGCGGTTTTCCAGGCGTTTTTGTTACAGAAACTGTTCAGTAACAGCTTTACAGTAACAATATATGACAGCTGCTACACAAAATGCTCCAAAAAACACTAGGCATTTTTAAAAAACCTCTCCACATGCCTAGAATCGCTCTTAAATCTGCTTCAAAAACCTCTAGCGTTTTGCGGATCTGCTAGAGGTTTTTGGTGTGCACTGGGCCTGACATAGTGTGTCGTTTTTGTTTCTGTAGCTCACGATTCCTCTTAGCCTGTCTGCTGCCCAGTTTCAGCGGTTTCAGCCCATCGATTGCATCCACGAGGTTGAAAGGTTTGTGTAGAAATAGATTGGAAGGCATTGAGCGGTCCGGCCACTAGGGGGGTGTGATAACATTGTACTCCAGAAAGGCCTAATGCCTGGTACACACCATGCAATTTCGCATTCGATTGATCGAATCGATTATTTCTGACAGGTCCCATCTGATTTCCTATTGTTTTTTCTGATCAGTTGTTGTATAAACATGATGAGGAATCGATCAGAAGTCAAGTTGGAACTGTCAGAAATCCATTTGACCCGTCTGTCTGATGAGAAATTGAATGGTGTGTACCAGGCAGTGTGAGCTATTTGTGTTTTTACAACAAAAGAGGAAGAATAATCATTTTGCTGACATTGCTCTGGGGAAGCCACTTCCTCTGTCACAGCCTGATGTACAGAATAGAGGGTGACATATCACTGTGCACACTGCCTGTGGCTGGGAGTCCGGCTGCCTGCGGCTGGGGGTCCGGCTGCCATGTCTGCTCGGTGGTCTCTCCTGATGATTGCTATATGTCTCCTCTATAGACTGGGAAGCAGCCATGTCTCTGCTCAGACTACAGGTAAGGAGAGATGTCTGTTACTCATTCTGTTACTGATGAACACTAAATATGGGGCATTACAGATGATGGAGAGATGAGTATCTCATCCTGCAGCTGCTTCCTCTCCTCCTGTGACTGCTGGATGTGGAGGGTACAGTGACTGGTGACCCCTCTATACTATGATGATATAAGCAGGGAGAGTGGGGTCTCCTCCCCTCCCTGTACGCCTGTGAAGGGTTAGTATTACTAGGGTATCACATGACAAATATGTGCTGACTGAGCTCTGCTCAAAGTGACTGCTCAAAGTCCATGGAGCTGAGCCTTTATCTTCCGTGTCTAATTCTAGGTACACACCATACAATTTTCTGGCAGATTTACCTGCCAGATCGATTATTTCCAAAATGTCCGATTTGAATTTTGATCCATTTTTCGATTTTCCGATTTTTTTTTTTGTCGTTTTTTCGATCTTTTTTTAAATCAATTTTCATAGAACTGAATGAAAATCGATCGAAAAAAAAAAATACAAAATGATTGGAAAATTGAAAAATTGGTCAAAATTCAGATCGGACATGTTGGAAATAATCGATCTGGCAGTTAAATCTGCCAGACAATTGTATGGTGTGTACCTAGGATAACAGCCAAGACTCGTGACCAAAATCTCAGATGGATTTTCTGTGTGTGTACCGTACGTGTGTGTATGTTGTATATGTGTACATGTCTATAGTATGTACAGTGTGTGTTTGTGTGTGTACAGAGAATGTATGTGCGCAGTGGCGTAGCTATGGGGCTATGGGCCCCAGTGCAAGTTTTACATGGGGCCCCCCACCTCCAAGCACTTATATGTAACATTGGATATGGCGCAACAAAACTTGCCAAGGTCATCCACAGTATTAGAGGTGCAAGAAGGGGATGGGGAACAGTGTGTTAATAATTACTACCATTCAAAGTATCTATAGAAGTGATTATTACCACATACAGGACCAATAAACAGCTAATACTTCGGTTGAGGAAGGGCCCCATGGGGCCCCTCTGGTCCAAGGACCCCGATGCGGTCGCTAATTCGGCAACCCCTATTGCTATATGCCACTGTATGTGCGTATATGCCTGTGTGTGTGCAGTGTATGTGTTGGTGTGTATAGTGTGTGTGTTTTTGTGTGTACACTGAATGTATGTGTGTGTATGCCTGTGTGTGTGTGCAGTGTATGTGTTGGTGTGTATAGTGTGTATGTTTGTTTGTGTAGTGTGGATATGTGTGTACCATGTACAGTGCACAATATAGTATATAATATACAATTATATGATAATAGTTAACTTAAAATACAGTACAGTAAACTCTCTCTTTTTTTAAGACAACACAAATACTAGCATAACTCCTTGGATGGTCAAGACGGCCTCCTTCACTGCTTTAAGAAGCTAAGATTTTTGCACATGAGTCTTACAACCTAATTGGTCCTCCTGTAGATTCCAGGACGTGAGACCTGCCATAAAAGCCACCACCCTTGCCAGTCCTGGGCACCCATGAGGCAGGTTGAGGCAGGTTCCTCAGGTGGCGGAAGTGGGGGAGGGGGCAGCGCCCACCTGGCCGTGGGTGGGGGGGGGAAGCAGCCAGGAAGGGGGAGCAGCAGGCACAGCAGTGGGGAGGGGGGTTGGACCCCCCTCACCTGGTCCGCTCTCCCTCTCCAGCAATTTGCTCAAAATGTAATTATGTTCGGCCAGGCAGCAGGGGGCACAATGACTCACCTAATACCTGGATCCTGCGCTGCGTTCCACCGCTCACATCACTTCCTGCAATGCCGCCCTCAGAAGTACCCCCCCCCCCCCCCACCACTGTGCCCGCTGCTACCCCCTCCAGGCTACCTATACTGGGGGAAAATTATGCTACCTATGGGGGAGGGCAGAATCCTCACAAGCTTGCCTCAGGCAACACCGCTTGTGAAATTGAATGATTGCTGCTGTGGCAGTCATTCATTGAAACAAACAAACAAAAGTTTAAACGTTTTTTTTAAGTTGATTAAAGTGACAGTCCCACTAAAAAAACTGATTCCCCCCCCTTTAGTGAAGTATTAACCCCTACCTAACTACTTAACCCCTAGTGTCACCCATACTTAGCCTTAAAGGACTACTGAAAGTGAAAAAAGTAGGCAGTTAAAAATCTTACAGAACTGAGAGGTTTTAAACTAGCCCATGTTCTCATGGGGGATTTTCAGGGTTTTCTTTGTTTTCAAAAGCAGGTAGGATGGCTGGTTCCAACTTCAGTGGTATAATATAGCTTTCAGCAATACGTTGCAAGGATCCTTGTCGTATAAAGATGTGAAGGTGTATGAGACATAATATTGTCCGGCACACAGATCAAAGGGCAGTATCATTTTCCACACTTATAGCGTAAATTTGTACACCAAGTGTGAGTCAAAGTGCAAAGCCATTCTCCGTACTTTAAGCGTAAATTTTTAAGCTCATTTATCCCATTTCATCTAGTACATGACATTCAGAAAGACGCATCACTAGAAAAACACTGTCACAACGTGGTAACCATACGTTGCCCTGTATAATAAGATTGATTGGATGCAGCTCGTATAATTCAGCCTAGTGCAGAATATGATGATCCAATGATTGATGGAAGTCATAAGCACCCATCAAGGCTTGTGTAGCAGACCACAGACAAGCCACAGTCTGCACAGCGTTATACATCATAACCAGGGCCGGCCCTAGACTTTTTGCCGCCTGAGGCAAATTTTGAAAAAATTGCCGCCCCCGTGGGGGGCCGCCGAGCTGGAGGGGTAGCGGGCAGGACGGGGGTATTGGGCCTAGCGGTGGGGAGGGGGGTCGGACCCCCCCTCCCTCACCTGGGTCCCCCGATCTGCTCTCCCCTCCAGCTTTAAATAGTGAGTAGGCAGCCAACAGTAAGAGGCACAGGCGGGGGATCACTCACCTCTTCCTCGTTCCAGCGTGCGCACCACTGACGTCACTTCCTGCAACGCCGGCCACTTACAATACAGTGGGCGGCGTTGCAGGAAGTGACGTCAGTGGAGCGCACGCTGGAACGAGGAAGAGGTGAGTGATCCCTCGCCCGTGCCTCTTACTGTCGGCTGCTTACTCACTATTTAAAGCTGGAGGGGAGCGCAGATCGGGGGACCCAGGTGAGGGAGGGGGGGTCCGACCCCCCTCCCCACCGCTAGGCCCAATACCCCCGTCCTGCCCGCTACCCCTCCAGCTCAGCGGCCGCACCCACGGATGGGCGGATGTCGCCCCTAAAAGTTTGCCGCCTGAGGCAAAAGTTTCACCCCGCCTCATGGGCGGGCCGGCCC
Source organism: Hyperolius riggenbachi (assembly GCF_040937935.1). NCBI lineage: Eukaryota > Metazoa > Chordata > Amphibia > Anura > Hyperoliidae > Hyperolius > Hyperolius riggenbachi. The sequence goes on from NC_090646.1 coordinate 677,448,368, forward strand.
TGACCATAACAATATAACTTATCTGCCGTCTTGAAGATGAAACAGTCCTGGATAGTGTGGGATCCACTGATGCAATGCATAGAATGTCTCTCTAAGATGGCGGTGGAAAGCAGCGGTAGTAGAAAAGACGGTAACAGCAAGCGATAACCGTCATAATCCAAACATGGCGACTACAAGCCAGAAGCGTGGCGTGATGTTTATGCGTTTCGACCCGCCCGTGGGTCTTCCTCAGAACGTGCAACGTCATGAGTACATGCGCATACCTCTCTTATAGTATCAGCATTTGGACATTTGCCAGATTAGTGCCATCCAGTGAGCAAAAATAAGACTATAAGACAATGGCCTCAATTCACTAAGCCTAACTCCTGTCTTTAATAACTCTTCTGAGCTGTTTTACAGTTATCACCATGGTGATATAATTGTGATAACTGTAAAACAGCTCAGAAGAGGTATTAAAGACAGGAGTTAAGTTTAGTGAATTGAGGCCATTGACTATTATATTAGGCTAGGTGAACATTGGTGACATCTTGTGGTCGAATAATATATTACAATTCTAGAACAGGGAGCTAATGACCAATAGAGTTCCTGTACTGTGGACATCAGGACGAAAAATACACAAACAAAAACGAAAATTAATTGAAAATAATGTTTTATGATCCCCAAAGGCAATAACACCGCAATTACTTTTTCAATTTTGCAATTACTTTTGCAATTACTTCTGCTTACTCTACAGTAGAATATGAACTTTCCTATACAATACAATACAATACAATACAATACAATAACATTTGTAAAGCGCTTTTCTCCCATAGTACTCAAAGCGCATAGTTGTGTCTCAGATTAATACAGGGTTGCAGGCTGGGTTGCAGTGGTGTAGCTAAGGAGCTGTGGGCCCCGATGCAAGTTTTACAATGGGGCCCCAAGCACTCTATACATAACAACTGATACGCCGCCCCAAAACCTGCCAATGGCAACTACAGTGTCAGAGGTGCAAGAAGGGGGTGGGGAACAGTGTATTAATGATTACCACTATTCAAAGTATCTATAGAAGTGATTATTATGAGCACAGGACCAATAGAGAGCTAATACTGTAGTTGAGGGAGGGCCCTATGGGGCCCCTCTGGCCCAAGGGCCCCGATGTGGTCGCTACCGCTGCACCCCCTATTGCTACGCCCCTGCTGGGTTGTGTTACAGAGGAGATAGTCAGATGTTCATGAATGCCAGACTAAAGAGGTAGGTTTTCAGTTTAGACTTAAATGCTTCCAGGGATGGAGCTGTCCTGATTGGGTGTGGCAGGGAGTTCCAAAGTGTAGGGGCAGCATGACAAAAGGCTCTGTCTCCAAAAGTTTTGAGCTGGACTCTGGGGGTGACCAAGGTGTTACGTCCTTTTGATCTAAGATTGTGGGGGGTGTGATGCAGTTGCAACAAATCCTTCAGGTATCCAGGGCCCAGATTGTGCAAGGATTTGAATGTCAGTAAGCCAATCTTAAACAGAATTCTCCATTTTATCGGTAGCCAGTGGAGTGAGCTCAGGGTTGGTGTTATGTGGCAACGGCGGGGTTGGCTCGTTAATGGCCTTGCGGCGGCATTCTGTACTAATTGCAGGCGGCGTAAGTCTTTCTTATGCAGGCCTGTGTAGAGGGCGTTGCAGTAGTCTAACCTTGATGTGACGAAGGCATGGACTAGGGTTGGAAGATCCTCTGAAGGAATTAGGTGTTTAATCCTTGCAATATTCCTTAGATGAAAGAAGGAATGTTTCACGACAGCTGAGATTTGATTCCTGAAGCTTAATTTCCCATCAATCAGTACTCCCAGGCTGCGCACACAGTCTGAGTTGTTCAGGTCTGAGCTCCCTATCCTTAGCGGTGTTGGTTGAGACTGGGGCTGCTTTGCTGTTGAGCCCTGGCCCTCGATAACAAGAACCTCAGTTTTGTCAGGATTAAGTTTTAGCCAATTAATATTCATCCACTCCTGAAGCTCAGCTAAGCATGCGTTTATTTGTGGAGTAGGGTCTGTGATGCCAGGTTTGAATGACAAATATAGCTGGGTGTCATCAGCATAGCAATGATATGTCAGGCCATGTTTTTGTATGATTTCTGTGGCAGCAGGTATATGGTGAAAAGTAAAGGGCATAATATTGCGCCCTGAGGTACACCGTATTTTAGTGGTACAGGGTTGGAGAGGAAGGGCCCTAAGGCTACCCTTTGTGTTCTGCCAGCCAGGAAGGAGTTGAACCACTGGAGAACAATGCCATCTATGCCACAGCACTCTTGTAGCCTGTTGAGCAAGATTTCATGATCGACTGTGTCAAAAGCCGCTGAGAGGTCGAGCAAAATCAGGATGGAACATTGACCCTTGTCTCTTGCAATGAGCAGATCATTGCAAATCTGGGTGAGGGCTGTTTCACAGCTGTGATATTTCCTGAAGCCAGATTGAAAAGGGTCAAGGATGTTGTTTCTGGAAAGCCTGGCTTCAAGTTGGAGGTAGACAGCCTTTTCTATAACTTTTCCCAAAAAAGGGGAAGTTAGAGACAGGTCTGTAGCTGTTTAGAGCATCTGGGTCTAAGGATGGTTTTTTGAGTAGTGGCCTGACGATTGCTTCTTTCAGAGTAGAGGGAAACCACCCTTCTTGTAAGGAACCGTTGACTATTTTGTGGAATGCCGGTGTAAATAGTTCAGGGCATTTCAGCAAGAACTTAGTGGGGCCAGGGTCCAGATCGCAGGTAGTCTGGCGAAGATTTGAGAGGATATCCAAGATATCTTTTTCAGTGATTACCTTAAAATCAGACCATGGTGTTAGGCTATTTTTGCCCCTGTTATATGGCTCTGCATGGGTTTCTTGGGCTGTGAATTTAATGGCAGATCGTATGGAGGAGACTTTGTCTGAGAAGAAGTGGGCAAATTTCTCGCACAGTTCCTGTGAAGGTCTGATGCTGGATTTCCTGCAAGATGGATTGCAGAGACTGTCAACCGTGCGGAAGAGTTGGGCAGGTCTGTTGGCTGCATTTGCAATTTCGTGAGACAGGAATAAGGACTTCTTTTTGTTAATCGCCGTTTGATATTTTTTCAGGTGAACAATTAGGGAAAGTTTGTCATCAGGGGACTGGTGTTTGCGCCACCTTCGTTCCAGTCTGCGTCCCTGTTTCTTTAGTTCCTTTATAGAGTTGTCAAACCAGCGAGCATGATGTAATGGTGCGGAACGTTTAATCTTTAAGGGAGCTATGCCGTCAAAAGTGGCTGAGACATCGTGGTTATATTTAAGGACCATGGATTCAAGGCCTAAGTTGTGATCTGTCAGTCCGCCTAGATTGAGGCTGTTCTGAAGGTGTTGGGGTGTCAAACCTTTCAAGGAATGATATTTTATTAGTTCTTTCACTTGGTGTTTTGTAGCCGGTGCTGTAAAGGAGAAGTGGACAGTGTGGTGGTCTGACCAAAGTACTGGATCAATTTCCACATTGGATATTAGGAGTTCTGAATGGAAAATGAGGTCCAAAGTGTGTCCTTTTTTGTGGGTAGGGAGGTTGACGGCTTGAGAGAAGCCCAGTTCATTCATGGAGAGAAGTAGCTCAGTTCCTAATTGGGAGGTGTGTGTATCGACCCATGTGTTAAAGTCTCCCAGAATTATCCACTTAGGGTGTTTCAGTGTTATGCAAGATACAAGTTCTGCTATTTCCTTGAGAAAAGCTGAGCCACCATCAGGGGTCGGTAGACAAGCAGTATGTTTATTTTTTTCTCAGCTGAGAGTTCGGCTGCCAGACATTCAAAAGAGTTGGTGGGGGCTACAGTGAGGGGTTTAATATTCAAACTGGATTTGAAGCACAGAGCTAATCCTCCTCCCTTGCGGTTTTGTCTTTCGCAGTGTAGAACTGAGTAATTGTCTGGTACCGCAGCCGCAAGAGTGGGTCCTGAGTTCTGATCCAACCATGTCTCTGTAATTAAAGCTAGATCTGAAGCCTCTATTAGATCATGAATAACTGCTGTTTTGTTGTTTATGGACCTGGCATTGCAGAGTACTGCTTTAATGTTGTTTGCCTTAACTTTGAAGCCTGTGTTCCTAGCTCCTGGCTGGGGGTTGTAATCAGGAGTGTGGCAGCTATCTCTGTTATCTGGGTCCTTTACTTATACAGCTAATTTATAGATATGTGAGGATTGCTCTGGCTTCGAGTTATGGGTGCCTGCACGTCTTCCCCTCTTACCCCGCCTTGTTTTCTTGAGAATCCCAAGGGATTTTAGAGGGGTAATCAAAGCAGAATCTATTTGTATAGCTTTAATGGAATACAGTGGGATGCAAAAGTTTGGGCAACCTTGTTAATCGTCATGATTTGTATAAATCATTGGTTGTCACGATAAAAAATGTCAGTTAAATATATCATATGGGAGACACACTCAGTGATATTTGAGAATTTTGAAATGAAGTTTATTGGATTTACAGAAAGTGTCCAATAATTGTTTAACCGGTTCAGCACCGCAGTCCGAAAATCTCATGCATCCGAGCAACGTTCACCTCCCATTCATTCGCCTATAACTTTATTGCTACTTATCACAATGAATTGATCTATATCTTGTTTTTTTCGCCACTAATTAGGCTTTCTTTGGGTGCTACATTTTGCTAAGAATTATTTTTTTCTAAATCTATTTTAACAGGAAGATTAAGAAAGAAATGAAAAAAAAGCATTATTTCTCAGTTTTTGGCCATTATAGTTTGAAATTAATATACGCTAGCGTAATTAAAACTCATGTATTTTATTTGCCCATCTGTCCCGCTTATTACACCATTTAAACGATGTCCCTATCACAATTTAAGGTGCCAATATTTCATTTAGAAATAAAGGTGCATTTTTTCAATTTGCGTCCATCACTGTTTATAAGCTTATAATTTTAAATAATATAATAACATATTCTCTTGACATGCATATTTAAAAAGTTCAGACCCTTGGGTAACTATTTATGTTGTTTTTTTTTTTTTTTAATTGTATTTTTTATTTTTATTTTTAATAAAAAAAGTGTATGTGGGTAATTTTTGGTGTGGGAGGGAAACTGTTAATTTTAAATGTAAAATATTTTTTTTTTTTAATTAAAAAGGAATTGTGGTGCAGTTTACTATTCGGCCACAAGATGGCCACAGTGAAAAAAGTCCTAGATGCGAACGATTTCGCATCTAGGAACTTAAAAGTAGGGGAAATGTTTCCTGGGGGCAGAAATACCACGCTCTCTGGAGAGAAAGCGTCGGTATTTCTGCGGGGAAGATAGATCGGTGAATGGGAATTATATTCCCATTCACTGATCGGGGGGCTAGCGGCGGGCAGCGGGAGCGTGCGCGGGGGCGCGCCCGATCGCGCGCACGAGGCGGCGGCAGCAGCAGTGCCTATCTGGACGAGGAAGCTCGTCCAGATAGGCCGAACTGGTTAAACAAAATTAGGCAGGTGCATAAATTTGGGCAGCACAAAAAATAAATTAAATCAATATTTAGTAGGTCCACCTTTTGCAGAAATTACAGCCTCTAAACGCTTCCTGTAGGTTCCAATGAGAGTCTGGATTCTGGTTGAAGGTATTTTGGACCATTCCTCTTTGCAAAACATCTCTAGTTCATTCAGGTTTGATGGCTTCCGAGCATGGACAGCTCTCTTTAAAGAGAATCTGTACTCTAAAATTCTTACAATAAAGAGCATACCATTCTATTCATTATGTTCTCCTGGGCCCCTCTGTGCTGTTTCTGCCACTCCCTGCTGCAATCCTGGCTTGTAATTGCCAGTTTTAGACAGTGTTTACAAACAAAAGACATGGCTTGTGATATAGCTTCTGCCTATAACAGCAGACAGCACATTCCTACCTGAGCCCAACAAAGCCGTCAGTGGAAAGAAGATTTGATTAGATAACAGAGATAATACAGCCACTGTGCAACTAGGAAAGGCTGCAGTAATCCAGAGCACATTAGAACAGGTATAGGAACTTATAGGATAGAAGAAATAAGGCTGAAAATTTTGTTACAGAGTCTCTTCAACTCACACCACAGATTTTCAATTATATTCTAGTCTGGGGACTGAGATGGCCATTCCAGAACATTGTACTTGTTCCTCTGCATGAATGCCTTAGTGTATTTTGAGCAGTGTTTAGGATTGTCATCTTGTTGAAAGATCCAGCCCCGGCGCAGCTTCAGCTTTGTCACTGATTCCTGGACATTGGTCTCCAGATACTGAGTGGAATCCATTCGTCCCTCAACTTTGACAAGATTCCCAGTCCCTGCACTGGCCACACGGCCCAACAGCATGATGGAACCACTACCATATTTTACTGTAGATAGCAGGTGTTTTCCTTGGAATGAAAAGTGTAATGGATTGCGGAGATGCCGCCGCGCGGTCTGGCAGCGGGGCGGCTGTCTCTGCATTCAGACCGGCGGTTTCCGCACAGCAGCATGCGTCTGGTTTGCCTGGGCCTTCTAGTGCGCACAGATGGAGAGCTACGCGCACGCGCGCTAGAAGGCAAGCCCTTTATGCCAGTAGGAGAGGGATCAGCTGATCAGGTCGATCAGCTGATCCCAGCGCAGTTACTGATTGGCTGAGTGGCACAGGGCGGCGCGGAGGAGCGCTGCAGTATATATAGATCTTGCTGGTCAGTCTCTGGTTGTCTGCCGTTGCGAATACTTACGTGTGAGCACTCAGACCTCAGTCAGATCCCACAGTGTGTTAGAACCAGGTGGATCTGGGAATTCACACTTAGCCATATTATTACTGTGTTATACTTTAGACCAGTTCCGGGGTGTTGAGACCAAGGACCTCACATCCAAGCTTAGGATCACTGTGTCATTACTGTGTTAAACTTTAGACCAGTTCCGGGGTGTTGAGACCAAGGACCTCACACCCAAGCTTAGGATTACTGTGTCATTGCTGAGTTATTATCTAGACTAGTTCCTGGGTGTCAAGACCACGGACCTCACACCTCAGACTAGGACTGTGCTTTATATCTGTTATGACTATTTGCTCTGTCAACCTCTCTCTTGCTTTCTGATTCGGTACCTCTGCATATCTGCCTACCTGTTGCCAAACCCTGCCTGTACCCGGTTACCGAATCAGCCTTCTGTCTCTGTACCTTATCTGCTCGTGTGTTGCCGACCTGGCCTGCCCGACCCTCCAGGCTGTCACTCATCCCTTGAGTGCTCAGTCTATCTGTACTAGCTGTGACACTATTCCACCAAGTGTCAGTTAGCTATTAGGACTCCTGCTCCTCAGAGTCCAGCCTGCTAGCAGCCAGTGGCCTCTACTCCTCTGGAATCCTCTGGCTGCAGTACAGTCTATTATCTGATCACCAAGTATCACTGGTTGCCAGGTGCTCTCTATTCCCTCTCTCAAGGAGATAGTCCCTGCACAGCCGAGGGCCACCTGCTCCCCAGGTGGTGCCTGGCCGAGCTGCCTGTGTCTCCCGCCTCACGGGAGATAGCCTACAGTTACACCAAACACTTACACTTCATTAGGTGTCCAGAGGTTAGTCATACTTGTATTATTGGTGATTCTGCAGATCATCCATAATCAGGTATACATCTGTATTATTGATGATTCTGCAGATCATCAATGATCAGATTCTCTCTGTGTGCTGACACCAATCGATACAGAATGGCAGACCTGAAAAACAAAATGGACGCACTCAACAGCCGTCTTGATGCACTCACCACCTCGGTGGAGAATTTCATCAGGGTGTTGGACGGTCACCAGACCCAGATTACTGCTTTGTCTGGGTCCATACAGGTCCTTCAGACGGCTGTGAATACAGTGCGATCTCCTCTAGTTACAGACTTGCGTATGTCTGTACCCGAAAGGTTTTCTGGTCATAGATCTGACTTTCAGAACTTTAGAAATCGAGTAATGTCGTATTTTGAGTTAAGACCCAATTTATCAGGAAATGAGGCACAGAGAATTACGTTTATTAAGACCCTTTTGTCAGAGGATTCTCAAACATGGGCATATAGCCTTCAGGCAGGGCATGAGGCTTTGACATCAGTTGAGGAATTTTTTAAGGCCATGGCCATAATTTACGATAATCCGGACATTGCTTCTACTGCTGAGCGGAAGCTTAAGACTTTGCGTCAGGGTAAGGACCCAGTAGAGGTCTACGCAGCTGAGTTTAGGAAGTGGGCTGTGTCAGCTAGGTGGGGGACATTTGCGTTATTAGACTGTTTTCTATCAGGGCTATCAGACGCAGTCTCTGATTTGATGCTGGGACACCCTGAACCGAAATCTATTGATGAGGCAATCTCTTTAGCAGTACGGCTTGATCGCCGTTTACGCTATCAGAAACAAACCCGTGGTAAGAACACTGTAAGAGATATGTCTCCTACGCCTCTCCTCCACCCGCCAAAGCCAATGCAAATTGGACAGTCAAAATTGACACGGGTGGAAAAGAATCGCAGGAAAACAGAACAGCTCTGTTTGTACTGTGCAGAGGAGGGTCATAAGGTACAGAATTGTCCTAAAAAGTCGTGAAACGCTGCCGCCTAGGTGTAGTCAGAGGTAATACCCTAGGCGCGCAGTTATTACCTCTAAACAATAATCGTCTGCTCCTTCCCTGTTCCGTCACATGGGAGGGTCAGACTGTCCCCACTGAAGCTTTTATAGACTCTGGTTCAGCGGCTAACTTTATAGATTATGAGTTTGCAAAGAATTTGGGGGTTCCCATACTTCCGTTAGACCAACAGGTTTTGGTCACTGCGGTAGATGACTCTCCTCTGCAAAGTAGACATCCCTTATCGCGAACCCCGGAGTTGATGTTCAGTGTTGGTGTGCTACATAAAGAGAGTCTACAGTTTCTGGTCCTGCGTATGGCAACCTCCACCATTATTCTTGGCATGCCATGGTTACAACTTCACTCCCCTCAGATAGATTGGGCTTCAGGTCAGCTAACGAGCTGGTCTACCCATTGTCATCATCACTGTTTAGCGAAAGTAACCGTGAGTAACACCAAGATTCAGGTTAAAGGTGTGCCACCTCAATACGCAGAATTTGCTGACGTATTCTGTCCCAAATCAGCAGATAAACTTCCCCCCCCCACCGTACCTTCGACTGTCCCATCGATTTAAGATCTGGTTGTATGCCCCCTAGGGGTCACCTCTATAATCTATCTGGGCCTGAGAAACTGGCAATGCAGGAATACATCAAAGAAAACTTGGCCAAGGGTTTCATCCGTCCCTCTCGTTTACCAGCAGGGGGAGGGTTCTTTTTTGTAAAACAAAAGGATGGAGGCCTTCGTCCCTGCATTGATTATCGAGGCTTAAACAAGATTACAGTGAAAAATTGTTACTCTTTGCCTTTGATTGACGATTTGTTCACTCAGGTCACCAACGCCAAGATTTTCTCTAAACTGGATTTGAGAGGCGCATACAACCTAGTTCGAATTAGGGATGGTGACAAATGGAAGACGGCCTTTAACACACCCGACGGGCACTACGAGTACCTGGTGATGCCCTTCGCAGGGGCACCTCTAGGCATAGACAGTACAGGCCATTGCCTAGAGTGCCATTGGTCCTGGGGGGCGCCATGTTTCTGGATTAAGCCCCGCCCTCAAATTAAGCCCCACCCATCGTGGGTTTTCTATTACTTGCTTCTGCTGCATCTTAGCGTAAGCAGGCAGCTGCCACCTCTGTGCCTTGTGCATCCTTCTTTCCCCCTTTGTGCCACCTTCTGTCCCTTTTGTGCCTCCTTCTGTCTCCTTGTGCCATGTCTGACCCCCTTTTTGTCCTTCTGTCTCCCTTTGTGCCTCCTTCTGTCTCCATGTGCCTCCTTCAGTCTCTCTGTGCCACCTCTGCCTCCTTTGTGCCCATTTCTGCCTCCTTCTGTCCCCCTGTGCCTCTTTATGACCCCTTTGCCTTTATTTGTGCCCTTGTGCTACCCCTGCCTCCCCATTCCTCCTTCAATCCAACTCTGCCTCCTTCTGTCCTCCCGTGCCGCCTCCTGTCTCCCTTTGTGCCTCCTTCTGTCTCCATGAGCCTCTTCAGTCCCCATGTGCCAACTCTGTCCCCTGTGCCTTCCTCTGTCCCCTTATGCCTCCTTCTGTGCCCCTTTGTGCCTTCTGCTGTCTCCCTGTGGCGCTTTCTGTCACCCTCTGCCTCCTTCTGTCTCCCTGTACCTCCTTACATCCCCCTCTACCATCTTCTGTCCCCCTTTTGTGCCACCTCCTGTCCCCCTTTGTTCATACTTCTGTCCCCCTTTGTGTCTCCTACTGTCGCCCTGTGCTTACTTCTGCCCCCCTTTGTGCTTTTTTCTGTCTCCTCCTTATGCCTCCTTCTGTGCCCCTTTGTGCCTTCTGCTGTTTCCCTGTGGCACTTTCTGTCACCCTCTGCCTCCTTCTGTCTCCCTGTGCCTCCTTACATCCCCCTCTGCCACCTCCTGTCCCCCATTGTGCCGCCTCTTGTCCCTTTGGTGCCTCCTTCTGTCCCCTTTTGTACCTCCTTCAGTCCCCTGTGCCTCCTTTTGTCCCCCTTTGTGCCTCAATCTGCCCACATTGTGCCGCCTCCTGCACCACTTTGTGCCTCCTTCTGCTCCACTTTGTGCCTCCTTCTGCTCCACTTTGTGCCTCCTTCTGTCCTCTTTTGTGCCTCCTTCTGGCCCTCATGCCTTTTTCTGTCCCCCTGTACCTCCTGCTGCCCCTCTGTGTACCTCCTTATGTCCTCCTGTGCCTCCTTCTGTCCTCTGCATCTCTTCTGTCACCAATTGTGCCTCATTCTGTCCCCCTGTGTGCCTCCTTCTGTCCCTTTGTGCCTCCTTCTGTCATTGCCGCATTACGATCATTTTCTGGTGAAACGCTGCTGCATTACGATTATTTCCTGTTGAAACGCTGCCGCATTATGATTATTTTCATGGGGGAAGGGTGGGCACCATGGGGGTGGGGCCGCGCAAAGGTTTTTTTGCCTGGAGTGACAAAATGGCTAGAGGCGCCCCTGGCCCTTCGGGTTGTGTAACGCCCCGGCCGTTTTCCAGGAGTTGATTAATGAGGTATTCAGGGAGGTGTTGGGGAAGTTCGTCTTAGTATATCTGGACGATATACTGATCTTCTCGTCCAATCTCTTGGAACATCGAAAACATGTTACGTTTGTCCTAGGGAAGTTAAGACAGAATCTGCTTTACGCTAAATTAGAGAAATGTCTTTTCGAAGTAACCTCTGTTGCTTTCTTGGGGTACATTATCTCTACGTCTGGCCTCTCCATGGATCCTGGAAAGGTTTCGGCTGTTTTGGAGTGGCCTCAGCCTGTGGGACTGAAGGCGCTCCAAAGATTTTTGGGCTTTGCCAACTACTACAGGAGGTTTATAAAGGGGTACTCTTCAGTGGTCTCGCTTCTCACCAGTCTCACCAAGAAGGGGGCTGATACTTACCACTGGTCAGCAGAGGCACATTCTGCCTTCTCTACACTGAAAAAACTGTTCTGTTCTGCACCCATATTAAGATATGTGGATGTCGCCTTCCCCTTTATCGTGGAGGTTGATGCCTGGGTGGGGGCTGTATTGTCTCAGCAATCGGGTTTGCAGGGCAAACTCCACCCATGCGCCTACTTCTCTCGTAGGTTTTCACCCGCAGAGAAAAACTACGATATAGGCAACCGGGAGCTTTTAGCTATCAAGTTAGCTTTTGAAGAATGGCGACATTGGTTAGAAGGTGCAGAACATACTATCACAGTTTATACAGATCATAAAAATCTGGAGTACATAGAGGGCGCCAAGAGACTTAGCCCTCGTCAGGCCCGGTGGTCTTTGTTCTTTTCAAGATTCAGATTTGTAATTACGTATACTCCTGGTAGTAAAGACATCAAGGCCGACGCCTTGTCCAGGTGTTTCGAGCCCGAGACAGTACAGCCCTCAGCCCCTGAGACCATTTTACCTCAGAAGGTAGTTTTGGCAGCCACTGAGACCTGGAAGGATTGGACAGTCACTCTGAGTCCCTACCAACAGGATGTTCCAGAGTGGAAGCCCGATGGGGTTATGTTTGTACCACTGCCTTTTCGTCTGCAACTCCTACATCTGTTTCATTCCCACAAAACTGCTGGTCATCCCGGGGCCACCAGAACTCAGGATTTACTGGCCAGATGTGCTTGGTGGCCTACGTTGGCAACAGATTGTAAGGAGTTTGTAAGAGAATGTGCAGTGTGTGCTAGGAGTAACCCTTCTCGCCAGGCTCTTGCTGGTACTTTACAATCCCTACCAGTGCCAAGTGAACTCATTTGTCCATGGATTTTGTATGAGAACTCCCCAGGTCTGAGGGCAAGACGGTCATTTGGGTGGTAGTAGACAGATTCAGTAAGATGGCTCATTTCGTTCCATTGAAAGGACTCCCCTCGGCTCAGGAATTGGCTGATCTCTTCATCCAGCATGTTTTCCGGCTACATGGCATTCCGGAAAATGTAGTGTCAGATCGGGGAGTCCAATTTGTATCTAAGTTTTGGAAAGCTTTTTGCCATCAGCTGGATATGGACCTTGCATTCTCATCAGGCTACCACCCACAGACCAATGGTTAGACCGAGAGAGTTAACCAGTCTCTAGAACAATTTCTCAGATGTTATGTTGCAGATGCTCAGTCCGATTGGGTAACATTTTTGCCGTTTGTGGAATTTGCGCACAACAACCTGAAAAGTTCCTCCTCAGGATTTTCCCCATTCCAGGTAGTGTCAGGAAGATCACCCAAGTTTGCCCCGTTGCCTGTGGCGTCTACACCATTCCCAGCCTTGGAGGATTGGCAGAAGGCGTTGAAGCAGATTTGGGGAATGGTTAAGAGGAACTTGGGGAAAGCTTTCCAGACCCAGAAAAAACAGGCAGACAAGAGGTGGTCTGTAGAGTGAAAATTTTCTCTGGGAGACTTGGTGTGGGTGTCCACTCGGCATTTGGCCCTGAAGCAACTGTCACCCAAACTGGGTCCTAGATTCATAGGACCATTCCCAGTGACCAGAAAAATTAATAATGTCACTTATGCAATTGATCTCCCAGCCAGCATGCGAGATCATTCCATGTGTCTCTGTTGAAGCCGGCAGTGCACGTGGATTCCTCTCCCCCCCCCCCCTGTGATGGTTGATGATCAACCTGAATATGAGATTAAAAAGATTCTGGACTCTCGATTAGTGCAGAATTCTGTGCAATATCTGGTCCACTGGAAAGGATATGGTGTGGAGGAAAGAACTTGGGTGCCAGATTGTCGCATGCATGCGGAAGAATTAAAGAAAGAATTTCATGACTCACATCCTGGGAAGCCTGGTGGGAAGTTGGACACAACAATTGTTTGGGCAGCACCAATACAAAAATAGTAGAGCTCAGAAAGGTATCTAATAAATATAAATCAATATGAATCAGTGTGTGCAGAAATGGATTCTACACAAGTAATCAAGCAACAACAAAGGTGAATCCTGAGAGACCGCACCACACAATTAATGAAGTATAAATCATGAGCTTTATTTAATAATAATGCAAAAAATGGATAAAAACAATTAAAACAATGAACACCAGGTAGACACAATAAATCAAGCCAAATGGCTATAAATGTGTACAATAATGCTGATATGCATAAATAAATCCAGCCCAACCCTTCACTCACAGCCAAAATAGTTCATGAGGTAAAGAACCTGGGTAAGAAAGTGCCAAGTGCTGTGTGCAAAAACGCTGTATATGCAGGGCACTACAAAGTGCGTGAGTGCATGAAAAGTGACAAGAAATGTGGTAAAGAAGCAGTCCCACCAAGGGGATGCAGAATGTGCAAAGAAAGGAGACAATGTGCCAAGTGGATGAAAATCCGTAATCCACGGAAAACAAAGGTGCATACAGTAGGACTCACCAAGGTGCAGGAACTGGAGGAGGAAGGGTAGCGTCTACCTGAGGTGTGCCTTCGCGATTCGCCGCTTGACGCGGCTTCTACCGGGCATAATGAACGCCACAGCGTCCCCCGTATATAAAGGAAGTCAGTCACCGGAAGGGGCGGGTCGAGCAGGTCAATGCGTACGTGGCCACGTACGATGGAACGCAAAGGTCGCGCTCACTTGGTGCGCACCTCCCGTCCCATAAGAGTAAAGTAAAGTCGGGGGAAGCGTAGTCATAGCAACACTAGTAAACAATAGTGATAAGCGCGCGTGCGCATAATACATAGAAGAGAGTAAGCACATTGGAGAGATGAGCGGAAAAGGAAAAAATATATAAAACCTTATGTCACATAATCATCTCTGTTATACATATAATCAAGAGTGGAGACAATGCTCCGACATTATTAAGAATGGAACAATAGGAAATCGAACTGTATAACACACCTAATCATACACAGATAGAATTACAACCAAAGGATGTTTTCACAGAAACAGTACCATAATTGAGCCAGGCAGATGCATATTTATGACACACAGTTAGAGGGGCAGTGCACCTAGGATATCTAATGGCGCACAATAACACATAACACAACAGTATATACCGAACACCCCGCACAGCAGAGCAACAATCATTGTGTTAAAAATCAGAACACTCGTATCTTCAATGGAAGGATCAATTGCTTCCCATGTGTGCAGTCCAGATATCTTCAAAAGAGATTTTGGCCTGTCATCTCGATCCCAGAACCCAGTATGATCTGATATCCAACCAGTAAGAGCCAGGGCGTAAAACTATAAAGACAGGGGAAAAAGATATTACCATCCTCACATAAATATCAAAGTATAATCCCATATACCAGTATGCAGGTGTCACTAATGGGAATAAAGCAGCAGGTTACTAGCGATAACAATGTCAGCAGCAAAATTCTAAAATTAAAGTAAATATGTATACAAGTATACATACACAAACATGTTTCAATTAATTATTTTCAGACAAGCAAGAGGCACCACCCCCGATGTAAGCACTATTCAAGAGGGGTCACTCACCAAGACCCACCAAGGTGCCATTGTGCACATCACCATCAACGTGATAAACATGCACCCAAACTAATAGCTATGCAGGGATTGGAATAGCCTGAAAGGTGATAATGTGATAATCCAGAGTGATAGACACGCACTAAGATCAAATTGTGTCAAAAGGTAGGAAAAAGATCCATACCACACACAGACAGACACCCTAGATCAGTGGAGGTATCCCAAAAATGTAAAATCATCATTTAAACCCACCGGAAATCTGGTATCGAGTTCATAGATCCACCGGGTCTCTTGTCGAAGCAGTGCCTGAATGATATCTCCACCCCTGGAAGACAAAGTGACATGAGTTAGTCCACAGACCCACCAACCTTCAGTTGTACCCCCATGTGCCCTAAGGGCGTGTTCTGCCACCGAGGTAAGTACCTTGCCATCGGCAGCATCTCTCTGAGCTAAACGGATGGTTGACATGTGCTTTTGTATTCTGGTTTTTAGGGCATTCTTAGTCTGTCCAACATACCACTTGTTACAGGGGCAGCATAATAGGTATACAACCCCCACCGTTTGACAATTGATGTAATCCTTGATATAATGCTTAAATCCATTCCGAGGACTAATAATAAATTTCCTAGGTTGCATCATCCGGCAGATGTTACAACGGCCACACGGGTAGCTCCCACTGACACTAGGTCGTTTCCAGCTGTTCCTTTGAAAGTGGCTCCTACATAAACGGTCTTTCAGGTTTGTTGCCCGTTTGGCAGTAATTGAAGGTCTGGGAGTCAAGTATTGTGTCACTACTGGGTCATTCTTCAACACCGCCCAATGTTTAGCCAGAATCGAGTGTAGTCCCTGCCAACTATTATTGTATGGAGTGCAGAATCTTACCACATCCCGTTGCTTTGTTTTCTTCTTACCATATAACAGACCTTCTCTGTTTGAATTCAATGCTCTATTATATGCCCTCCGTATGATCCTTTTAGGGTATCCTCTCTGCCTGAATCTTTCTTTTAAATCCTCTGCTTGTAATTTGAAATCCATTTCATCTGAGCAATTTCTTTTTAATCACAAAAACTGTCCCACTGGTATATTGTCTTTAAGAGCCTTAGTGTGGAAGGAACTGTAGTGCAGTAGGCCATTGACCGCCGTTTCTTTCCTGTATAATTTGCTTCCAATCTGTCCAGAACCTGTAAGATACAAATGCAAATCTAGGAAGTTCAAGGCATTTTCCGATATGTGGGAAGTTAGAATAATATTATGTTCATTTCTGCCTAATGCTGAGATAAAATCAAGTGCCAGTTGTTTTGGACCATCCCACAACAACAGGATGTCGTCTATAAAACGAAACCACCCAATCACATGACCATGAAATCTGTCAAAAGCTGGGCCCCACACTATTTCTCGTTCCCACCAACCTAAAAAGAGGTTAGCTACTGCCGGAGCACACTTAGCCCCCATGGAAATGCCGTGTACCTGTAAGTAGTACTTACTATCAAAGGTGAAGTAATTATGCTTGAGGACAAATTCCAGAAGAGAGACAAGGAAATCGTTGAACTCAGATCTCATTTGTGTGGTTGTCGAGAGAAAGTAGCAAACTGCGTTGCAGGCGTCCCTGTGGTCGATGTTGGTATAAAGAGCCTCCACATCGAGGGATATTAGTAAAGTACCTGTTGGAACAGAGAGATGATTTAATTTTGTAATCAGATCCAGCGAGTCACGGATATACGAATCCAGTGTAATGACATGTTCCTGTAAAAAGAAATCCAAAAAGGTACATGATTTTTCAATAAGGCTGCCAATCCCCGAGACTATAGGTCTACCGGGTGGTTGAGTACGATTTTTGTGTACGTTGGGAAGTAAATAAAAGGTGGGGGTTTCTGTACTGTTAAGAATAGTTTCTCACGTTGTGAGATAATACCCCCCTCTTTGGCATCATCCAGAAACAAGTCAAGTTCTCGTTTAAATACTTGACCTGGATTAGTTCTCAAACTTTTATAGAATTTGTGAGTTCTCAGTTGTTTCATTGCCTCTTTTACATAATCCTCAGTCGACCACAACACCACATTACCGCCTTTGTCAGCCTCGCGTATGATAATCCCTTCACATCTGGATAGATCATTAAGTGCTGTCCGTTCCTCCCTGGTTAAGTTGTCTCTGCAGTATTTATTACCCCTCAAACCCTCGATGTCCCTAGTGAGTAGGTCAAAGAACACTTTTACCGCCGGGCATGAAGAAAAATTAGGCATGAAAACAGACTGAGGTCTAAACTTACCCACTCGTTTATCTGAGGCTGACACATCTTCACCAGAAGCTTCATTTTCACCCAAAAGTTCCATCAAGTCATTGAAGACCTGTCTATCAATCGCCTCTGGTAGGTCCACTAATTGTCTTGTCCGATCATCACCTACATTGTTGTGGTACATCTTCTTGAGCGTAAGTCTTCGACAGAATAGGTAGAGATCTTTAACTGTTTCAAAAATGTCCATATCTTTATTGGGAGAAAAGGATAGGCCACGCCTTAAAACACTGGTTTCTGTCAGTGTTGGCCGGATGACTGCCTGGCTGTGATTGCTTTAGGGGCCTTTTTTGTATGCATATGTGTAAGAAGGAATAGACTTAAATTTCAAGTACCGTTGATGTCTCTGGTTATCATGGATACCCTTATTCAGTTGGAAAGTGGTTGGAATTCCCAGCTAAATGCTGTGTTTGGGGAGGCGGAGTTGGTGGTGGGAGGAAGTGTACCAGAAGGAATGCCTATCTTTAAAAAGTTATGCATTGACATCAAGAATGCCCACGCTGAATATATCCGCCTCTGGTGGAATATCCAAAGTTTGGAAAACTACAAGCGTGAGGGCATTTTTCCAAGGGGCTTGAGGGTCCAAATTTTCCCATCATGGGAGGTAACCCCACAGGATAAAAAAGAGTGGGAGACAGGTTTGGGACGCTGTTCTGTTATTATTATTGACATGCTACTAAATCATGATAAAAAATTGTTACCTATACTAAAATCAAAAATAAGTACATTGTTACAGAAACTTAATGAATTTGATTCAGTGAGTTTGGTGCAGCCGGGGGGGGGGGGGGGTACGCGCGCTAGAAGGCAAGCCCTTTATGCCAGTAGGAGAGGGAACAGCTGATCAGGTCGATCAGCTGATCCCAGCGCGGTTACTGATTGGCTGAGTGGCGCAGGGCACCGCGGAGGAGCGCTGAAGTATATATAGATCTTGCTGGTCAGTCTCTGGTTGTCTGCCGTTGCGAATACTTTTGAGCACTCAGACCTCAGTCAGATCCCACAGTGTGTTAGAACCAGGTGGACCTGGGAATTCACACTTAGCCAGATTATTACTGTGTTATACTTTAGACCAGTTCCGGGGTGTTGAGACCAAGGACCTCACATCCAAGCTTAGGATCACTGTGTCATTACTGTGTTATACTTTAGACCAGTTCCGGGGTGTTGAGACCAAGGACCTCACACCCAAGCTTAGGATTACTGTGTCATTGCTGAGTTATTATCTAGACTAGTTCCTGGGTGTCAAGACCAAGGACTTCACACCTCAGACTAGGACTGTGCTTTATATCTGTTATGACTATTTGCTCTGTCAACCTCTCTCTTGCTTTCTGATTCGGTACCTCTGCATATCTGCCTACCTGTTGCCAAACCCTGCCTGTACCCGGTTACCGAATCAGCCTTCTGTCTCTGTACCTTATCTGCTCGTGTGTTGCCGAACTGGCCTGCCCGACCCTCCCGGCTGTCACTCATCCCTTGAGTGCTCAGTCTATCTGTACTAGCTGTGACACTATTTCACCAAGTGTCAGTTAGCTGTTAGGACTCCTGCTCCTCAGAGAGTCCGGCCTGCTAGCAGCCAGTGGCCTCTACTCCTCTGGAATCCTCTGGCTTCAGTACAGTCTATTATCTGATCTCCAGGTATCACTGGTTGCCAGGTGCTCTCTATTCCCTCTCTCAAGGAGATAGTCCCTGCACAGCCGAGGGCCACCTGCCCCTCAGGTGGTTCCTGGCCGAGCTGCCTGTGTCTTCCGCCTCACGGGAGATAGCCTACAGTTACACCAAACACTATACTTCATTAGGTGTCCAGAGGTTAGTCATACTTGTATTATTGGTGATTCTGCAGATCATCCATAATCAGGTATACATCTGTATTATTGATGATTCTGCAGATCATCAATAATCAGATTCTCTCTGTGTGCTGACACCAATCGTTACAAAAAGCAAGGAAGGATCCACAGGATCCTGTGGTTTTATTGCACTGTGTTATGTGGAATTTCCAATAAAGTTATCATCTTTTTCCATCGACCTTGTCTGGTCTGCGGATCTTTCCTTGCTTTTCATTTGGATTGGCCTGACTCAACAGATCTTGCACCGACTGGTATGATTGTCAGGGGGTAGAGCGTACATGAACTTTCTTATTTTTCCTTGGAAAGCTGTGATATTTTTCCTCCATGCATAACACCCCTTGTTATGCCCAAATAACTCAATTTTAGTTTCATCAGTTCACAGCACCTTATTCCAAAATGAAGCTGGCTTGTCCAAATGTGCTTTAGCATACCTCAAATCTCTGAGGCAGCTTTCTGTATCCTTCCCCTCAACCACCAGAGCTGGTGAACAATCTTGTCTTCAGGTCATTTGAGAGTTGTTTTGAGACCCCCATGTTGCTACTCTTCAGAGAAAATTAAAAGAGAAGGGAAACTTACAATTGACCCCCTTAAATACTCTTTCTCATAATTGGATTCACTTGTGTATGTAGTTTAGAGGTCACTGAGCTTACCAAGCCAATTTGAGTTCCAATAATTAGTTCTAAAGGTTTTGGAATCAATAAAATGACAACAGTGCCTAAATTTATGCACCTGCCTAATTTTATTTAAACAATTATTGCACACTTTCTGTAAATCCAATAAACTTAATTTCACTTCTCAAATATCACTGTGTGTGTCTCCTATATGATATATTTAACTGACGTTTTTTATCGTAACAACCAACAATTCATACAGGAAAATCATGACGATTAACAAGATTGCCCAAACTTTCGCATCCCACTATATATTTGAAAATGATACGGCACTTTGATCTGTGTGTCGGACAGATTATATTATATCTCATACTCCTTCACATCTTTATATGACAAGGATCCTTGCGACGTATTGCGGAAAGCTATATTATACCACTGAAGCTGGATCTTTTGCAATTACTTCTGCTTAATCTTCAGTAGAATATGAACTTCCCTATAGCTTTAATGGAATATACGTGACTCTTGTTCAATATCAGGTGGAACTTTTAGAAATCCTCCTATAATCATCACTGCAGTATAATTAAGACTCTACCATGGGATGCTTATCTCTTACAGCAGTGGTACTAAATATCTATTCAAATGGCAGCTAATTTATGGTGTATGTAAGTGAATATTGATGCTTTAGATCATATTGGTTGATATCCTATTACCATCTATGAGTGGTTTAAACTATATGAGGTAATGCCCATTGTGATAATATGCATGGTTTCCTCTAGGAGGGATGATGGGATTACCCAATTAACGACTTTATTGGTCAAACTAAATATGACTGACTAAAAAGGGTACCCGTCAACGGTGCCCACTCTCACCATACCTGTTTGCTCTTGCCATAGAGCCCATGGCTATTCTAATAAGAGATTCTGAACACATTAAAGGTATCCCAGTGGGATGTATTGAAGAAAGGATCTCATTATATGCAGATGATACCCTACTCTATTTAAATGACCAACTTTTGGCACATTTTCAGGCCTTAAGGTCAATCAAGATAAGTCTGTCATCATGCCACTGACTGGGTCCCAGCTTATTATACCCTCTAATCCTCTACATGGGGTAACTGAATTTAGGTATCTGGGCATTCTAATAACACATTCTGTGAATGATTATATTAGGTATAATATACAGCCGGTTATTGAGGCCTTTCGTAGGAAATCTCAGACTTGGAAAAACGTACCGCTCTCACTTATTGGGAAAATAAATATATTTAAAATTATCTTTTTACCCAAATTTCTATACGTCCTTCGTAACTCGCCAGTAGCTATTCCAAAAAAATTCTTTAAAAATCTCCATTCCTTAAAGAGAACCAGAGATGAAGCACCCTCATGTATTTTATCATAAAAATCAATGAGAACATGACAGTAAACACCTACCATGCTTTTAGTTTCTCTCTTCTCTGCCCAATTACTCTGCTATCAGCTGTGATAAAATAGACCGACTGAGTCAGTCTAAGTTTGACCTGGAATCAGATTAGCTGAGTCCGTCTGCTGTGTGAAGTCATTTCAAGCCCTCCCCCTCCTGCTGTGCCTTCCTGCTGTGCCTTCCTGCTTTGCATACTCAGCATCACGGAGGGCTGTGATGAGAAGGGTTGTCTTTCTTTGCTGCTGCCTAGGAATGCCATGTGTATATATACGTATATGAGCGCATATATATATATATATATATATATATATATATATATATATATATATATATATATATATATATATATTATAATATATTTCTGTATTAGCCAAAGTCATATTGTGGTGCTTGTGATGAGTAGTAGGTGGTTTGGATATTGTGACCAATCATTACCTGAGGTAATGATTTCCTCCGTACTTCTGCCGCTGTCTTCACTCGTTCCGAGCCCTGGTCGGAGGAAATCCAGGTCGGGCTTCTGGGCTGCAGGAGGATGACGTCACCGCCGCTCCTCAGCGTGGCCGGGCGTGCGCATTAGGGCTCTCTGCACTGCGCATGCATCCCCCAAGCTAGGCTTGTACGCTGAGCAGCGCAGAAGCGCTGCAAGCGTACAAAGTAACGATTTGAGCTGCTCATGGCCCGGAACAAGAAGGGCATGAGCCGGCGGCCATCTTGGATATCTCCCGGAGGGGAAAATGTAAAAATGAAAGAAATAAGGCACAACAGAGCGGCGAAAATGGAGGTATAATAATTTCCGCTTCAAGAGCTATCGATGTATATATGTTTTGTGTGTTAACCTTCATCTCTGGTTCCCTTTAATCTCATTATTTATCTGGTCAGGGCAAGTTCCCAGAATTGCTCTTAATACGCTACAACTAGCTACTGATCAGGGAGGCCTAGCCCTTCCTAATATGCAACTATATTACTATGCTGCAAAATTAGTCACGGCCAGATGGTGGTTTTCCCAAGATAATTATAACTTCGCAGTGGTAACTGAGGCGGCTTGTTTGGGTACAAAGGTACTAGCAATTGTGAGCAATGCAAACAGTATGCAAAGTATGGTCTGCAGTGGTTAAATACCTAAAGGTAGAGAAGTTAATATCTCCCTACACACCTATATGGGATAATGCTAATCTGGTGCATTTTATTCAGATACCTGACCCCAAACTCTGGGCGTCGGCAGGAATTAAGAATCTACTACATATTATTAAAGATGGAACATTATTAACATTTAATGAACTGAAGCAATCCTACTCTATTACAAATAAAATGTTTTTTCGCTACCTGCAGCTTCGGCATGCCTTCACGGCACAGTTCCCTGGGGGTGCACCCATGCTGGAGGTACACCACCTTGAAAATACTTTTCTGACAAAGCATCTAGACAAATCCTTGTCGGTGATATACTCAGACCTAATGTCCAAAAATAATGAAAAGATTCTTCGCTGCCAAGAAAAATGGAATTTGGACATTCCAGGCCTAGATAATACTGATTGGGAGGACATTTTAGCTGATTTTGTGAAAGTTCCCATTTCGGCTAGGGATAGGACGTATCTTACTCCTATAAGAATGCACAATATTAGTAATACTAACAGTGCGCTGTGTCAACGGTGCTCTGCTGAGAATGGTATGTTCTATCATATGTTTTGGAGCTGTGCAAAGGTTAAAGGGATACTTAAGTCAAACAAAAAAAATGAGTTTTACTCACCTAGGGCTTCCAATAGCCCCCTGCAGCTGTCCGGTGCCCTCGCCGTCTCCCTCCGATCCTCCTGGCCCCGCCGGCAGCCACTTCCTGTTTCGGTGACAGGAGCTGACAGGCTGGGGACGCGAGTGATTCTTCGAGTTCCCAGACACATTAGCACCCTCTATGCTGCAATATGGTATATGATATATGCTATAGCAGCATAGATGGCACTATTGTGGCCAGGAACGTGAACGTGAACGTGTCACCAAAACAGGAAGTGGCTGCCGGCGGGGCCAGGAGGATCGGAGAGAGACGGCCAGGGCACCGGACAGCTGCAGGGGGTTATTGGAAGCCCCAGGTGAGTAAAACTCAATTTTTTTTTTTACTTAAGTGTCCCTTTAAGCTATTTTGGAAAAGTGTCTTTGATATTTTAAATGAAATTCTGGAGACATATGTCGAATGCACGCCCAAACTTGCACTGTTAGGATTATTCGAGGAGCCAACATATAATAAATATACGCAATACCTAATTCGTATACTGTGCTTTTATGCACGCAAAGAAATATTAAGGGTTTGGAAAGGGGAGGATGTGCCCTCTATAAATATGTGGAAACGCATTATTAACCGGGCCCTTCCATTATACCAAATGACGTATAAAAACCGTAATTGTCCTTTAACCACTTCCCGACCGCCGTATTGACAAATGGCGGCCGGGAAGTGGACCCCGCAAGGACCGCCGTATTGACAAATGGCGGCGGTCCTTGTAGGGGCATGGGCGGAGCGATCGCGTCATCCGTGACGCGATCCTCCGCCGGGGTTCGGAAGCCCGGCATTTAGCCTCTGCTCGCCGGCCACTTAGCAGCGCCGGCGAGCGGAGGAATCCGTAAATGTAGCCAATCAGGATGTATAAGGCACTTTGTTAGGTAAACAAAGTGCCCTATACATGCTTCCTCCTCGCCTCGTGGTCTCATTGTTCCAGAGACCACCAGCGAGGAGGAAGCATTTTGTAAGTGCACAAGCCACATTGTGTTTTTTTACCTAGCCCCCCTGATCTCCCACCCCAGCCTTCAGACCCCCCCCTGATCACCCCAGCAGACCCCTGCCAGCACCCTTGCACCCCTATAAAACCCCCACCCCCCCACCTGCCACTAACTAGCGATGCTGTCCCTTAGTTTAGGTCCCTAACTGCCTCCTAGTCACCCCTGATCCTCCCCCCCTCTACCTTTAGATTACCCCCAGACCCCATCCCAGACTACCCCCCTGTATACTGTATACATCTGTATACAGCTACCTTACCCCCTGATCCCCCTCTGATCCCCCTCTGATCACCTTTCTATCACCTGTCCATCACCCCTCAGCACCCCCACCCATCAGAGCAGACCCTAACTGTCCCGCGGGGGTAACCGATCACCTGCCCAGGCCCTCGATTGCCCTCATACCCCCCTCCTGATTACATCCCCTGCTCTTTGTTTACATCTGTCCTCCCCAGCAATCACTAACTGATCTTCGATCAGTAACCCCCTGTGTCTGCCTCTCATCAGATCAGGACTCAGTCTGCCCCGTGCAGGCTCCTGATCAACTCCCCACCCCCTCAAATCGCCCTCAGACCCCCCCCTAATCACCGTCCAAGTGCATTGTATTTGACTGTGCTGTGATTGTATCGATTGTGCTGCGCTTTTATTCGATTGTGCTGCGATTGTATTTGATTGTCCCGTGATCTGCTTCGATTGTCCCGTGATTGTTTGATTGCCTCTGAGACCCCACCCCACCACCACCCCCACCCCCCATCTACTTCCGAGTGCATCAGATTTGATTGTGCTGCGCTTGTATTCGATTGTGCTGCGATTGTATTTGATTGTCCCGTGATCTGCTTCGATTGTCCCGTGATTGTTTGATTGCCTCTGAGACCCCACTTCCCACCAACCCCCACCCCACCACCACCCCCCATCACCACCCCCCATCACCTTCCGAGTGCATCAGATTTGATTGTGCTGCGCTTGTATTCGATTGTGCTGCGATTGTATTTGATTGTCCCGTGATCGGCTTCGATTGTCCCGTAATTGTTTGATTGCCTCTGAGACCCCACTTCCCACCAAACCCCACCCCACCACCACCCCCCATCACCACCCCCCATCACCTTCCGAGTGCATCAGATTTGATTGTGCTGCGCTTGTATTCGATTGTGCTGCGATTGTATTTGATTGTCCCGTGATCGGCTTCGATTGTCCCGTGATTGTTTGATTGCCTCTGAGACCCCACTTCCCGCCACACCCAACCCTACCCTCCCCCCACCACACCCAACCCCACCCTCCCCCCACTACACCCAACCCCACCCTCCCCCCCACCACCTCCAACCACCACCTTCCGAGTGCATCAGATTTGCTTGTGCTGTGATAGGAGTCGATTGTGCTGTAATTGTATTTGATTGTCCCGTGATTGTTTGATTGCCTCTGAGACCCCACTTCCCACCAACCCCAATACCTCTCAAATACTCCCTTTTTGCTAGGTAGGTGTTCTGTTTCGAATTCCCGCTTTATGTGTGAGGCATACTCCAGAAGACCCAGTCTGTATAGCAGTATAACTCCACACTGATTTAGAAACCTCCACAGGCAGTTTACTCGATGAAATAATGACTCCAAGTATAATCTGTAGTATCTTTACTTGCGTTGAAAGCATACAAAGATGTTTTTTAGAGCATATTCATAGGTAAAAATATGATGCGACTACAAGCACAGCAGGATCTCCTCACTAACTGAACTCAACTGTTGCAGAAACATCTAGACAAGGCTGTTGAGCAGGGAGTTACAGTTGGGAAATGCTAAATAACTAAATCTTGTAGGGGAACTGGAATATACTATTACAAAGAATATAAATAATGTTAAATAACATTAAAGGAGGCTGTTGTGACAGCACACTCCCCGCTTGGTATCGGTAGATACCACTATATATAATACAATTTAACATTGAAAACTATATGTATAATTAAGACTTGTAGAGAAGAGAGAAAACATAAAACATAAACATTAATTCTTGAATGCAGATCTTTGAAGAATCTTCCATCACTGGAGAAAGGATGTAACTCAGTAGACTCGAAGGCATATCAGGCTGTTCCCTTAGATCGAGTAGATAAGACATCTTCATTTGAAGGCAGGAGTAAGACTGTCTCCGTGATGGGTCTAAACAAAGTCTTCACACTACCATTTCTTGCTGTCTTCACTTCCACCTTGCAAACCTTTCCATCATCGCTAGTGATTGCCTTTATAAAGTGATCATTCATATCGGGTTTGTTCTTCAGAATTTTTTTAAGTGAAGTTAGCCTAGAAATAGCTTGTTTCTTGTTATTTGGAAGTCTAATTCTTGGTGAACGAAATGGTAAAGGAGCTACCCAACTGTTAGTTTCATCCTTGAAGAATTCATTATTCAAGATGTTTATGAACTCTTTATCCTCAATGGAAGGAACTGTCTTATTGTCATCACGAGTTATTTGGAATATAGTGTCACCAAAGTCTTGATGAGAACTGTTCTTACAGCTGATTTGCTTTTGTACATCGCATGAAGTCTTTAAACTGAAACTCTCCTGAACTTGAAAGTTAAAAGGATGTTTAAGTGAATAAAAGGTGCATTCAGATTCTTTGATGCTGGTCTTGCATGAGAACACATCATAAGACTCTTGAAATGTATTTAAGCAAACATCTCCTATTATGGGTAACAGTAAATTCGGGCGCCTGAGGCTAGTGGACAAATCAGGCGCCGCCATTCACTCCTATAATAAATATCGTTTAATGGGCGCCCGATAGGAAAAAAGGGCGCCGGAGAAAAATAACGTTTTAAAAGCGGCGCCCGGAGACTTAATGTTTTATTACTGCTTCTCATGATTACACATTATTTAATGATTTATACATTTTTAAATATTATTTTTAAACGAAAAACAGTACAATATTTTTTTTCAAACATTATTTTTAAACGAAAAACAGTACTTTTTTTTTTTACATTGTTTTTAAACGAAAAAACCAACAGGGGGGTCTTAGGTTTAGGCACCAACAGGGGGGTCTTAGGTTTAGGCACCAACAGGGGGGTCTTAGGTTTAGGCACCACAGGGGGTCTTAGGTTTAGGCACCAAAAGGGGGGTCTTAGGTTTAGGCACCAACAGGGGGGTCTTAGGTTTAGGCACCAACAGGGGGGTCTTAGGTTTAGGCACCAACAGGGGGGTCTTAGGTTTAGGCACTAACAGGGGGGTCTTAGGTTTAGGCACCAACAGGGGGGTCTTAGGTTTAGGCACTAACAGGGGGGTCTAGGGGTTAGGGGTAGGTACAGGGAGGGTTACTTAGGCACCAACAGGGGGGGTCTTAGGTTTAGGCATCAACAGGGGGGTCTAGGGGTTCGGGGTAGGTACAGGGAGGGTTACTTAGTAATTATTTTTTTTTAAACGTTATTATACGTTTCACTATTTAAACGAAAGATTAACGTTTTTACAATTGCCGATTTAATGCACATTATTTAATGATTTATAACTTTATAAAACATTAATTTTAAACGAAATACAGTACAATACATTTTTAAACGTTATCCATGCTTATCGTTAAAAACCCGGCGCCCTTTTTTCCCAGCGCCCCTTTTTAACGTACGCCCTATTATGACCCATCCAAAATCTAATTTCTGTGCATAAGGGGCATCATTTGGTCCATTGCATTGTCGTCGCACCTTATGGACTCTTGGGATATCTCTACCTAAAAGAAGGAGAATCTTTGCATCATCATCAAGCGGTGGAATGTAACTGGCTATGTGTTTCATATGAGGATGATAAAGAGCCGCTTCTGGTGTAGGGATCTCTTCTCGATTGTTTGGCAACTGATCACATTCAATAAGTGTTGGAAGTGAAAATTCTGTGTTTCCATACTCAGATGCTACCACAAAACCATGTGCTCTTCTTCCAGATACTTTAACCAGGCCTGAACAAGTTCGTAAAGTGTAGGGCCAGGTTTCTCCTTGAATATTGAACGCGTTGAAGAATTCTGGACTTGCTAATGAACGATTGCTCTGGTCGTCAAGGATAGCATACATCTTCACTGCGCTCTGTGGTCGTCCTTCTGGATATACCTTGACCAGACATATTTTACTGCATGACTTTCTGTGGAATCCTTCTTCACATACCTCAGTACATTTTGTGGATACAGATGCTGTCATTTCCTTAGTACTCTCCCCGCCATAACTTGATGTGGTCTTTGAGGCTTGAGAAGTTTGAAGCACTTCTTTGGGAGAACCAGGATGATAAGCCGTTATGTGTTTATCACTGTTGCAGTCAAAACATTTGACAGGAACTTTACAGTCTTTAGCAAAGTGGTCTGTAGATGCACAACATCTATAACAAATATCGTGTTCTCTGAGGAAAGACTTGCGCTCTTCAAAGGGCATTTGTTTAAACACACAACAATTTCTAAGAGGGTGTGGCTTGTTATGAATAGAACATTGATACCTAGGATCATTTTCCTTGACTTGCTGTGGTTTAAAATCAGAGTCTTGAGAACTTGAGAAGATTCCAGTCTTCTTAACATAGATAGAGTTCCGTGAGTCCTTAAACTTGCCTTGAGTATCGCAATTTAAAGATGAAGAAGGAAGAATTGTAGCATCAAAAAATAAAAAGCTTGGGTCATTCTTTACAGTAGCTATGTCTCTAATGAATTTGGAGAAAAAAGAAAAAGGTGGAAAGGATACTTTATAGTCCTGTTTATATTTAGATCCTTTCTTTGCCCATTCACTCTGAATATTCGGTGGCAACTTCTGTACAATTGGGTTTACACCATGAGCTGTATCCAAGTAGACAAGACCTGGAAGGTGTGGGTCTGCCTTGGCTCTTTCTACTTCAAGAAGAAGGTCGCTTAATTCTTGAAACTGGTGGTTGTCCTTGTTAGACAGTTTTGGGAAGTTTCGAAGTCTCTTGAATAAGGCAAGCTCAATAGCTTCAGAACATCCATAAACTCTCTCTAATCTCTCCCAAACTATGTTAAGACCCGTTGCTGGATCATCGCAATGAACAGATTTCAGTCTTTTAACTTGTTCTGATGACTGTGGTCCCAACCATTTGATAAGTAGGTCAAGTTCTCCTATAGGTTCAATCTCCAGGTTCTGGATTATAGTCTTGAATGTAGCTCACCAACCTCTGTAGTTTTCCGGTTGATCATCAAATTTCATTAGTCCAGAGTTAAGAAGCTCTCGGCGAATCATATACTTGCCAACTTCTTCAATTTCAGACTTTTCTGATTTTATTTCTGTACGTGGAAATGCGTCACCACTGCAGACAGTATGTGGCTTGTGCTGTTCCAGTGGTGATGTAGAGAATGGAGATGCAGATGCATTTACTCCAGGCGAGGGTTTGATCTGTGTGATGTTTGGATCATGGGAGCTTGAAAAAGACTGTGTTATGAGATTCATGGAATTTGTTCCAATTGGTTGTGATATTTCTTTGTGATTATATCTTGCTGAGGTCTGACAAGGTGTATAGATTTGTTCTCTTGGACTTGTAGTGTTGGACAGCAAAGCAGAATCCTTCAAAGGTACAGTGTTAAACTGAGATTCATGTTTTAACAATATGCATTCTGGCTGCTTACTTGTTGAACAGGTAGGTGCAGAGACTTCAGCTGTATGTAGGGGAGTATATCCATTGTTCTGGTTCAGAACAAATTGCAAAGTTCGTTTAGCAGGATCGTCAGCAGACTTTAGGCTAGGGTAATTCATTCCTTCTTCCTCTTCCACAGCTTGTTCGAAGACCTTTAACCTTGCTAGAGCTGCTGCTTCTTCTCTTTTCTTTTGCAGAAGTTCTAACTGGGCCTCTGTCTCTGCCTGTACACGTGTTGCTTCTGCCTGTGCTTCTGCCTGCACACGTGTTGCTTCTGCCTGCACACGTGTTGCTTCTGCCTGTGCTTCTGCCTGCACACGTGTTGCTTCTGCCTGTGCTTCCGCCTGTTTGCGTGCTGCGTCCGCCTGTTTGCGTGCTGCGTCCGCTTTAAGAGTCGATTCTTGTTCAAAGCAATAAGATTGTGCTTTCGCAGCCTCTGCTTCTGCACAGGCTTTGACTAACTGAATGCTTAATGCTGACCTCTGGGAGAGTGACTGCAGCGATTTGCATGATCTAGTAAATCTGTGAGAGGTTGCTTGTACTGACAGTTTTTTGAGTGTTTAGAAGAAATAGAGGTACAGGATGTAGTTTTGTTCAAATTTGCTATCCTATTCTCTAACTGTAACTTCGCTTCCATAAACGTAACATGTCTCTGTTGATCAGCGGTGGTAAAGTCATTCAACTCTTTTGACGCTTGTTCTGTACTAACTTGCGATAGAAAGGAAAAATATTTTTCAGAGAGTTTCCTGTAATTTTCATATGTTTTCTTAAGTCTTGTAAGTGCATTGTTTAATTGCTCTCCATTACTGCCAGTCTTCTCAATATCAGATATGTGTTGCAGCGTTTTTATCCACAATTCAGACAGACTATGGGACATTCCTTCACTTTCTGCTTCATACCTCTCTCTTGCCTTTAGAGAAAGATGTATTGACCGCCTTGGTCTCTCAGGTAGTACAACATGTTTATCTGAATCATCTTGACCGAGAATTAATTCATCTTCCATGTTAAAAGAATGTGCAGAATTAGACATGCTCTATGGCTGCAGATATGATGCTTATGAATCTTATCACTGGGTGATATATTTTTTTTTTTTTTTTTTTTTAAACTTAATAGCTATAGTCCCAAACAGAAGAAATGCACAATTTCTGAAGCAGTCTGTACTCACTGTATTCACTGTAGGAAGGCAGACAGGCAATTCTTGTACTTTTTTTGCTGAATGTCTATTTACTCTTTGTAGATTTGTGTTTGATGTATAGCTAGGTAATCCTTTATCGTATTGCAGATCAGTCCTTTACTGATGAGTTGACAGGAAATCCCATTACCTTCTTGCAGATATCGTATTTTTACTGTTCTGTTTCGAATTCCCGCTTTATGTGTGAGGCATACTCCAGAAGACCCAGTCTGTATAGCAGTATAACTCCACACTGATTTAGAAACCTCCACAGGCAGTTTACTCGATGAAATAATGACTCCAAGTATAATCTGTAGTATCTTTACTTGCGTTGAAAGCATACAAAGATGTTTTTTAGAGCATATTCATAGGTAAAAATATGATGCGACTACAAGCACAGCAGGATCTCCTCACTAACTGAACTCAACTGTTGCAGAAACATCTAGACAAGGCTGTTGAGCAGGGAGTTACAGTTGGGAAATGCTAAATAACTAAATCTTGCAGGGGGACTGGAATATACTATTACAAAGAATATAAATAATGTTAAATAACATTAAAGGAGGCTGTTGTGACAGCACAGTAGGTGCTCTTTTTTTCTGGGTAGTCTCAGAGGAAAACCCCATAAATTTAGCAATCCACAATGGCAAGAAGGGGGCTTTCCGATGAGGAGGTATACAGGTACATGGACCAGTGGGGATGAGTTCTTTTGGGAAGAATCATCCGTCGAATCTTCCGGGTCCGAATTTGAACCTGTGGAAAGCAGTGGTTCCCTGACCGAAAGTGATGACGAGGCTTTGGTCCCGGCTAGAGCCAGGCGTACCAGACCCCATGTCGTTAGACCGCAGGTGGCGCAGGATCCGCCTCAAGGGCAGCAGGGTGGTGCTAGCGCTGATGATAGTTTTCTTGGTGAGGCAGGCACCAGCAGCGCAGCATCTCCTGGACTTGGTACCAGTACTTCTGTAGACCCTGGCGAAGTGGTGAGTGCCAGCATGGAAGTTGAAACTGGTACGGTGGCAAGTGCAGTAGTACCCCCGTCGCAGCCACCAAGAAGAAGACGGGCCCGTAGTACCCATAGACTCCCAGAGGTGCTGGCACATCCAGATTGGCAATCCCCTGATTCCGCCGCACCCGTAGTGCCCCCTTTCACCGCCCAGTCTGGAGTCCAGGTGGCGACAGCTCATCTAGGAACGGCCCTAGACTTTTTGCAGCTGTTCATCACCCAGGTTCTGTTGGACTTAATTGTGGTTGAGACCAACCGTAAAGCCACACAATTCATCACCAAGCACCCGGAGAGCATGTATGCCCAGCCTTTCGGGTGGAAACCAGTCCAAGTTTCCGACATTAAAATCTTTTTGGCCCTTATCCTTCACTTGGGACTAATGAAACAGAATGTATTGCGGTCGTATTGGTCTACGAACCCAGTACATCATGTTCCCTTGTACCCTGCTGCCATCCAGGACACGATTTGAGTCCATCCTGCGCTTCCTGCACTTCAACGACGACAAAACCTGTCATGAAAGGGGAGACCCTGCTTATGACCGGCTCCACAAAATTCGGCCCCTCATAGACCACCTGTCATCAACATTTGCAGATGCTTATATCCCTGAACAGAACATCTGCGTAGACGAGTCCCTCTTACGCTTTACCGGGCGCCTTGGCATCAAACAGTACATCCCAAGCAAGCAAGTATGGGGTGAAACTGTATAAGCTCTGTGAAAGGGCCACAGGCTATACATGTCATTTTAGGGTCTATGAGGGAAAAGACTCAAAATTGGAGCCGGTCGGATGCCCTGACTACCTGGGGAGCAGTGGAAAGGTTGTGTGGGACTTGGTGTCACCCTTGTTCCAGAAGGGGTACCATCTTTTTGTGGACAATTATTACACAAGTGTGGCCTTCTTTCAGCACTTAAAGTTAGAAGGAATCCGATGCTGTGGCACTGCGCGGCCTAGTCGCCAGGGCTTCCCCCAACGGCTCGTTACCACCAGACTTGAACGGGGGCAGAGGGCCGCCTTGCGTACTGAAGACCTGCTCGCGGTGAAATGGAGGGACAAGAGGGATGTTTACTTTCTGTCCACCATTCACACAGACACGACAGTCCAAATTCAACGGGCAACTAAGGTCATTGAAAAGCCCCTTGTCGTCCACGAATATAATGTCAACATGGGAGGGGTGGACTTCAATGACCAGAGGTTAGCGCCCTATTTAATTACCTGGAAAACAAGACGCTGGTATAAGAAAGTGTTTTTTTATCTGATTCAATTGGCAGTTTACAACAGCTTTGTTCTCTACAGCAGGGATGTCAAACCGGTCCTACGAGGGCCGAGATCCTCACACATTTTTGACAAAGCTCAAATGAATTGATGGATCTGAATCAGGAAAGGTGTGGTCCATCAGGTAGAACACCTTCCTCTCTTCCTCAGTCCATCCTAAACACTGGCATGGATCCGGCCCTCCAGGCCTGGAGTTCGACACCTGTGCTCTACAGTAAGGCTGGGAGAACTGGATCTTTCCTTCAATTTAAGGAACAGATCATTCTGGACATCCTGTATCCAGGAGGTGCCAGGGCCCCCCCCCTCCCCCCAGATGCAACTAGCCGACTGCATGGAAGGCATTACACCTATCAGATTCCGTGTGCCCCAGGTCAACGCATCCGAAGAAAACGTTGTTGTGTCTGCAGCAGTGCTAGAAGAAGGAATGACACCAGTTTTTACTGTCCCAAATGTCCTGACCAGCCTGGCCTATGCGTAGGGGAGTGCTTTGAGAGGTACCACGAGCAGGTACACTATTAGAACCTAGGGAACTCCAGACATAGGAGTAGGCACACACTCAGTGGTCTTTCGTACATTGTCCCAGGTGGAGAAGAGGTAAGCTTGAAAACCAAAAAAACGGGTAAGCATAAAAGTCGGAAGAAGGATCGGTTTCCATGCTTGATATTGCTGATCTGTCCTGGGTTGGCGATATAAGACGGCATGTTTGAATTTCCCTTGAGTGTGGACACCCCCGGTTTATATGTGATTTACTTTGGGCCTATGATGATGCTTTAATGCCGCACAGAGTCATCTCTATTGGAAGGCATATTGCTGTATCCTACAGGCATAATGCTGTATACTAAAGTTCTGAGGCCCAGTCACATAAGTTGGTGGCTCACCCTGAGTGCAGGGTGGCACGGGGTGTCTCTCTCTCCTGAGGTTATCACTGCCATTGATGTGGAGGAAGATCTGCCATTGATGTGGAGCAAGGTATGTTTGCCGTTCATTTTTCCTTTCAGCCCAGAGTGCATTACTTGTATACCCAATATAAGGAGTATAGCAGAAACTCCTAATACTGGCCATACATCTAATGATTGCAGAGACCCTAAAATGCCAGGACAGACTCCACAAATGACCCCATTTTTGAAAGAGGACACCCTAAAGTATTATGTGAGGTGCACGGTGAGTTCATAAAAGATTTTAGTTTTTGTCACAAGTTAGCAGAATTTTTTTTTTTTTTTTTTACAAAGTGTCATTTTCCGTTAACTTGTGACAAAAAATAAAATTTTCAATGACCTCACAATTCCCCTCATGGAATACCTTGTTGTGTATTCTTTCCAAAATGGGGTCATTTGTGGGGTTTGTTAACTGTCCTGGCAAGTGGGCGGGGTGCTAAATTTTGAGCACCCCTGTAAAGCCTAAAGGTACTCATTGGACTCTGGGCCCCTTAGCGCAGTTAGGGTGCAAAAAAGTGCCACACATGTGGTATCACCGTACTCGGGAGAAGTAGTACAATGTGTTTTGGGGTGTATTTTTACACATACCCATGCTGGGTGGGTAGAAATACCTCTGTAAATGACAATCTTTTGATTTTTTTACACACAATTGTCCATTTACAGAGTTATTTCTCCCACCCAGCATGGGTATGTGTAAAAATACACCCCAAAACACATTGTACTACTTCTCCCGAGTACGGCGATACCACATGTGTGGCACTTTTTTGCACCCTAACTGCGCTAAAGGGCCCAAAGTCCAATGAGTACCTTTAGGATTTCACAGGTCATTTTGAAAAATTTTGTTTCAAGACTACTCCTCACGGTTTAGGGCCCCTAAAATGCCAGGACAGTATAGGAACCCCACAAATTACTCCATTTTAGAAAGAAGACACCCCAAGGTATTCCGTTAGTAGTACGGTGAGTTCATAGAAGATTTTATTTTTTGTCACAAGTTTGTGAAAAAAAACAATAAAAATCAATTTCCACTAAGTGTCATTATCCGCTAACTTGTGACAAAAAATAAAATCTTCTATAAACTCACCATACTCCTAACGGAATACCTTGGAGTGTCTTCTTTCTAAAATGGGGTCATTTGTGGGGTTCCTATACTGCCCTGGCATTTTAGGGGCCCTAAACCGTGAGGAGTAGTCTTGAAACGAAATTTCTCAAAATGACCTGTGAAATCCTAAAGGTACTCATTGGACTTTGGGCCCCTTAGCGCAGTTAGGGTACAAAAAAGTGCCACACATGTGGTATTGCCGTACTCGGGAGAAGTAGTATAATGTGTTTTGGGGTGTATTTTTACACATACCCATGCTGGGTGGGAGAAATACCTCTGTAAATGACAATCTTTTGATTTTTTTACACACAATTGTCCATTTACAGAGTTATTTCTCCCACCCAGCATGGGTATGTGTAAAAATACACCCCAAAACACATTGTACTACTTCTCCCGAGTATGGCGATACCACATGTGTGGCACTTTTTTGCACCCTAACTGCGCTAAGGGGCCCAAAGTCCAAAGAGTACCTTTAGGATTTCACAGGTCATTTTGAGAAATTTTGTTTCAAGACTACTCCTCGCGGTTTAGGGCCCCTAAAATGCCAGGGCAGTATAGGAACCCCACAAATGACCCCA
The DNA here is from genome assembly GCF_040937935.1 of Hyperolius riggenbachi. Taxonomy (NCBI): domain Eukaryota; kingdom Metazoa; phylum Chordata; class Amphibia; order Anura; family Hyperoliidae; genus Hyperolius; species Hyperolius riggenbachi. The sequence goes on from NC_090646.1 coordinate 677,483,760, forward strand.
TTTTAGAAAGAAGACACCCCAAAGTATTCCGTTAGGAGTATGGTGAGTTTATAGAAGATTTTATTTTTTGTCACAAGTTCTAGCACCTCATGAAACATGTCAGGTGGTCAGAAAAGTCAGAGATGCTGGAAAATGGGAAAATTCACTTTTGGCACCATAGTTTGTAAACGCTATAACTTTTACCCAAACCAATAAATAGAGGCTGAATGGTTTTTTTTTTTAATCAAAAACATGTTTGTCCACATTTTTCGCGCTGCATGTATACAGAAATTTTACTTTATTTGAAAAATGTCAGCACAGAAAGCTAAAAAAAAAACCTTTTTTTTGCTAAAATTCATGAATATAATAAAAAGTAAAAATCGCAGCAGCAATGAAATAGCACCAAAAGAAAGCTTTATTAGTGACAAGAAAAGGAGCCAAAATTAATTTAGGTGGTAGGTTGTATGAGCGAGCAATAAACCGTGAAAGATGCAGTGGTCTGAATGGAAAAAAAGGGTCTGGTCCTTAAGGGGGGTAAAGCCCACGGTCCTCAAGTGGTTAAGATTCCATAAAATCTGAACACCATGGTGTGAGAACTTTTCCACAACTGGCTCAAATGTGGAGTCTTAATGCCCTATACTTTTTCTTCATAGTATCACGTCTGGGACCATTAGAAATGGTGGTGCCTTGGTGTGTGGCCGGGGGGGTGGGGTCGGAGTCGTAGTCTTCTTCCTTCATCTTTTCTCTTCCTTTCTTTCCTTCTTTAACTTTTCTTTTCCTCTCTACCTCATGCGTTATGTCCTCCTATTGCTTATCATATGTGTGCAGGCGTATGAAGAACGCATATAAAATCAAAGAAACGCAAGTTGAAAAACGCATGCGTTTTCCTTGCGTTCTAATGCGTATTCTATTGCGTTTTGCACACACACGTGACCCAGGGAAAAAAAAAAGAATTATGGGAACCGCAGAGGAAAACGTACGTTAAAAACGCAATAGAATGCGTTTTTGATACGCGTCCATAGACTTTTATTGCGTCTGTTTCTATGCGTGACGCACAGAACTGCATGCAGCAATGCGGATAAGAAACGTATGCGTCTCATACGCATACATGTGAACTAGCCCATTCAAAAGCATTAGGAGCCGTTTCTATGCGTTTTTTGTACCCGTACGAGTTCCCTGAAAACGGCTAGGAACGCGCATAGTCTGAACAGGCCCTAAGTTAGTTTTTTTGTGCAGAATATATGTACTATGAAAATCCTAACTACTATGATTATTATATGTAGTATTGTCTACTTCATCAACATCTGTGTCAATGCCATAAGTTACTGTGTTCTATTCCTAATTGCTAATGTATTTTGAGCTAATGGGATGTTATCTCCTGCGTATGGGAGTGCAGTGTTCCCACTGTTTCTGTACTTGTACATGTTTTTTCTCTGTGTTTTTTCAAAATAAAAATTGATTTGTTAAAAAAAAATATGACTGACTTTATGTAATGTATTGCGTTGGTGTTCTAGTTAGGATTTGATGTTCTTAATTAGCACGCAGTAATCGTATTATGAAATTATTGATTTATTTTGAACAGCATATACTGATTTTTTTTTTTCTTCTTTTTGAAGTACTGTTGGCCAGCCTGACGATATTATCTCTGGGGCAGGTCTACATGTGTGAGGTTGTGAATGTGTTAAGATATTTTGGGGAGTTGGGGTCGTGGTTCCACATCTTTTTAAGGTGTTTTTTGTTATGCATTTTAACAATGATTATTAGTAAAACTTAATTACTTTTGATTAGTGAATTCTTGTGTTTGTGACCGATTAGGACACATCTCTCCAATTTTGCTAGCTCTCAGTTTTGTTAAGAAATATATTTTGAGGAGTTTTATAACCGTAGCAATTTTGAAAATTAGGAAGGGTGAAAAATTAAAATCTGTTTTTCTGCATTTATGCTTATTTTTTCCCCTGTAAAAATGCATATACAATTAAACTATTCATGAAAAAAAAATATTACCCAAAGAAAGCCTAGATTGTCTCCAAATAAACTATCTATGTATCACTTTGATGGCATAATTAATAAAAAAAAAGTTGAATTGACATGTAGAATTATTCTTCAACATAACTGATGAAGTGTGAACTAGGCATTTGGGGTAAAAACTCAGGAACATGAATATTCAGCCCCTCTCACATTGCCATGTGTGGTCACCAAGCAGGGTCCTCTGTTTAGCACAATCCCTGCCTGCAGTAATGGCTGGTGAGAGGCAGCATGGAGGAGTCTAAGCTGGGCTCTGGGGGTGTGCATTGACTCTTCACCTGAGGCGTACATTTAAAAGTGCCGCAAATTGAAATAGGCGCGGTTATCAATAATGTTAACTATCGGTAGAATGAGATGAAGCCCATTAGCGTGATTTTCGGTTTACTGCATTAGCGGTGGCAGCAGAGGAAGCCGCAATGAATTATGCCCGCTATGGCAATTAAGCGCAGCTTTCCTTATACTTATTGAGTACAATAACTGTCACGCAAATTATGACTACGTTTGTTATTTATCGGAGGTTTTAATAATGAGCAGTAGGCAATGTATTAATAAAGTCCATATTTATCTGCCCAACAAAATATTGTTAAAAGGAGTTTGCCTACTTTATGCTCACAAATGCGGTACACACAAGATACTGTATTACTAAAGTTGTTATTTATCGCCACAACAAGTAATCGGGCACATTTTATTACGGCATACAAAAGGTATTACTAAAGTTGCTATTTATCTGCGCATGAAATAACCCACATTTGTCCAGTTATGTGACAGCGCATGTGCTTTCAGAAAAGATGAATAGCTGTTACTTTTGATTAATGGTGTACAGGCAGAACCAGGATACCCGCAGCTGTATTGGATGCAATGCGATAATAACATCCATATTGCTTCTGCAATTGTGATTTACATGCGGTGATCTGTAAGTACTGACCAGAGCTGTTACATTACATTTGTAACAGTTATTGCCACTATATAACATTTGTAAATTTGAGAAATAGCGGTTATAGTGCATGTACAATAAATCATTAGATTGAGTGACACAGTGATCTGTAGCTTTATGGTAGCAACTATAATCCAGTTAGGAGTCCTTATCTACTCCATCCAAGATACGTGGGTAATAGTTTAATGGCTCTAAGGAGTCCAAGTTTAACAAGTCTGGTCAGTTCAATGTAGTTCAGTATATAGTGTTGCCGCTGGGGAAACTAAAAGCGATAAGGGCTGTCACAAGGAAGGCAATATGTTCTCTGCCTGTGCTGGACTTGTAGTTCGTTTACAGGTCATCGGTTTTGGTCTGACAGCTGCTTTAGGTTTGACCCTTGTACAGCGGCTACATCAAGAGCTGAGGAATGTTGCTAACTCTTCTGGAATGGCAATCACAGGCTGCATTAAAAGATTTAACCCGCTCCCTATCCTACATCCTAACACTAAACTAAAACTAGCACTTGCCCTCCCACAAAGTTACCCAACCACAGCCTGTACATTTATAAGTAGCAGTTTAATGGTTGTGCACTGCGACAAGAATGATACTTCATGTAGCAGCTGCTTGGACAGTCACCCAGTCAAAAAGCATCTTAACTGCGACAATACCTGTTATTTGTTGGTAGGACCAGAGTGGAGTCCAATAACTTTGCACAGACTGCATCCACACTATGGCTGCCTCATGTAGCTGTTGTCAGCTCAGACGATCAGCTGTACACAGCTGCACCAAAGAGCAGAGCAGGGACATCTTTCTCTTTAATTGGAGACAGCAGGTGAACAGAAAACATATTCTTGCCAAAGAGCAGGACTTTAATTCCACCGCTGGCCCAAAGCAATCAGCCTGTATTAGTATAAGTAGCCACTGGCTAGAAAAGAGCCCAGTCCAACAACAATGCACAGCGGCAATGACACTTTATGAAGCCACTGCTTGGACAGGCTCCTACTGCATCCACACTGTGGCAGCCTCAAGTAGATTTTGTTAGCTTTATTACTCAGCCCACCCTGATCGGTAAGTACATCTGCTATCGATTCACTTGCTGACTCCACGTAACTGATCGGGAAAGATGGTGGCTGCGCCAGGAGATGTATTTGGTGCCCAGGTGACCTGATGTCTCTTTTGTACTTATGTTTGTAATATGTGTTCATTGGGGGGGATTGTCGTTATTGAGGTTATTTGAATTTTTGCTAATGATATTCCTATAGTGACTATAATTCACTGCTCTACATCCTAACACTAACCCTCCCAAAAAGTTAACTGCCTTTAACAACCCCTGTATGCCGTAGCTGGACCCCCAAGAGCCCACACAGCTGAAAACCCTGCGCAACATCCCCCCCCCCCCCCCCCCCTTGCCCGTGCCCGGCTACAGTAAAAGATGAGCAAAGGTCAGTCGCAGACATCCACTGTAAATTAACTTGGTTATAGTAACGCTGGTTATAGTAGAGCACCCACTCCTATAGCCACTGCTGACGTGTGTGGTTCTGGACCCCCGAAGTGGCGCTGAAATGGGAGCTGGGAACCGAAGATATAGGTGCCCAGGAGCAATAAAAGCCAAACATAGGTGCCTAGCCTGCATTGTGTATTGATTCTGCAAGTATGTTGCACCATGCTGACAATCACAGGGGCATCAACCATCGTTATGGAAACAGCAGGCAACATTGGACTCCGTTAAACTACGGAATTACCCACGTTGTCTTGGATGGAGTAGATACGGACTCCTAACTTCATTATAGCCACTACCATAAGGCTACAGATCACTGTGCCACTCAATCTAATGAATTACAGCTTGAGGATAATTATATCCTAGAAGAACTATAAGCGCTAGCTCTTAAATGTACATGGTAATATTGTGACAAGTATATACAGCCGCACAGGAAGTGGATACATTATTGCCACCCTACCAGGATAGCGCAAAATGTTGCCATAGCTGTCAATTGACGTAGTGGAGAAAGTGGAGAAGTAAAAGCAGGGAAGCATGTCATAACAGAGGTAATAATAGGAAATAATAATAGGAATTAATTAACTCGATTAGCATGTTCACAGCACATAGCTGTCACAGCTGCAGGCACCATACCCACCAAAATATTAAAAGAAATCCATAGCGGCAGGCGCAGACACAAAAATCAAATTAAAATCATAGCCGCAGGCACCATAGCCACAAACAATCAAAATAAAGCTAGCGAGCCATAGCCGCAAAAAAAGAACCCAAAAACACATTAAAGCCTGATAGCCGTTAAATGCGCCCATATTATACAGTCTGCGCCGTGACAGACTGATATAGCCGATAAATGTATTAAAGGAATAGCCGCGCCCATTTCAACTTGCGCTTCAATGAACTGCTCCGCACCTGAGAGGTCCTTCTCACGTCCTCCAACCCAACCACCACTGATCTACTGACAACATGAATGGATCATCATGCATTACAAATGCCTCTGTCCCCCTGTCCTCTCCTGCACAGCAGCCCTGAGTGGGGAAGCTGTTACCCGGTCAATGTCTCCAGCATTGCACAGGGCTCCCTCTTCACTCTAGTGAATGCTATTTGATGGATCTGATGGACTGTGTTCATCAATAGCACAGGTACAGATCCAGGGCTGGATTCAGAAGAGCTGGGGTTAATAATGACTATGTTGCAAGTGGATCTGATGGTTGGATGAAAAATAGACATACGTCCCTTAAATTCAACCAGAAAAAAATGCTTCTCTTGGACCTGCACGTATCCTAGTTGATCCAGGGGAAGGTGTCGGCCAAGGAAAAATAGCCGAAAGCGGTATACCCAACAGTGTTGGGCATGACACTCAAGAAGTTTTCTAGAACACTATAAGGGCCCCAGTATAGGTTAGCTAGGTATAGAAAGCCCAGTATAGGTGCCCTCCCTCACCTATACCCACTGATCCCCTTCCCTGCAGCGATTGTTCTCCCCACCACCTCTCTCTCTCTCCACCTCCCTCCTCTCCCTCCACAGCGATAGCGCCAGTGCAGGATCCCCCCTGCAGCATTTTCCCCCTCCCCTCCCTTCCTCTCTCCCTCCCTCCTTCCACAGGGAATGTGGGAGGTCGGTGCTGTTACTCACCGCGCTTCTCACCTGTGTCAATAGCACCGTCCGCTCTGATCTTCTCTGTCCACAGAACCGGGGTGCAGCATAATGATGTCATCATGCTGCGCCCTATTACTGTGGACTTAGAAGATTGGATCTGGCAGTGCAATCAGCAAGGGTGAGAGGCAAGGTGAGTAACAGCACTGGCCACCCATTCTCCCTGCGGAGGGAAGTAGAGAGGAAGTGAACACTAAGAATCCAGCGCAGGAGACTTGGGCGCAGCCGGCGCCACCATAGGCCGTAATAGGTATTACGGCTATAGCAGTGCACAGAGTGTAACTTCGGCATTGTCAGAAGACGGAGCTGAAGTTACATTTAAAACACTGTAATTCGGCTTTCAGCAATAGCTGGAAGCCATATTACATCATTCCCCACCATCCATGGCGGCCTGGAGGGGGAATAGTAATTAACACGGCGGGGACTTGTGCAGCAGCAGGATCAGCCATATACCGGCTGGCGGCTGTATCCTGCGCCCAAGTCTCCCGCGCCGATTACTCTCACATGCGGGAGAAAGGGAGGGAAAGGGGAGAACGCTGCAGGGGGGGATCCTGTATTGGCGATATTACTGTGGAATGAGAGAAGGGAGGCAGAGAAAGAAAGGTGGGTGGGGGTAGAGAATCGCTGTGGGTGGGGGGGGGGGATTGGTGATGAGGGCATCTATACTGTGCTTCCTATAGCTTGCTAACCTATACTGGGGCACTTATAGCTAGCTAACTATACTGGGGCACCTAAAACTGGCTAACTAGATTGGGGCACCTATAGCTGGCTAACTATACTGGGGCACCTAAAACTGGCTAACTATACTGGGGCACCTATAGCTGGATAACTATACTGGGGCACCTAAAGCTGGCTAACTATACTGGGGCACCTAAAGCTGGCTAACTATACTGGGGCACCTATAGCTGGATAACTATACTGGGAACCTAAAGCTGGCTAACTATACTGGGGCACCTATAGCTGGATAACTATACTGGGGCACCTATAGCTGGATAACTATACTGGGGCACCTATAGCTGGATAACTATACTGGGGCACCTATAGCTGGATAACTATACTGGGGCACCTAAAGCTGGCTAACTATACTGGGGCACCTAAAGCTGGATAACTATACTGGGGCACCTATAGCTGGCTAACTATACTGGGGCACTTAAAGCTGGCTAACTATACTGGGGCACCTAAAGCTGGCTAACTATACTGGGGCACCTAAAGCTGGCTAACTATACTGGGGCACCTAAAGCTGGCTAACTATACTGGGGCACCTATAGCTGGCTAACTATAATGGGGCACCTATAGCTGGATAACTATACTGGGGCACCTAAAGCTGGCTAACTATACTGGGGCACCTATAGCTGGCTAACTATACTGGGGCACCTAAAGCTGGCTAACTATACTGGGGCACCTATAGCTGGCTAACTATACTGGGGCACCTAAAGCTGGCTAACTATACTGGGGCACCTAAAGCTGGCTAACTAGACTAGGGCACCTATAGCTGGATAACTATACTGGGGCACCTATAGCTGGCTAACTATACTGGGGCACCTATAGCTGGCTAACTATACTGGGGCACCTAAAGCTGGCTAACTATACTGTGGCACCTATAGCTGGATAACTATATTGTGGCACCTAAAGCTGGCTAACTATACTGGGGCACCTAAAGCTGGATAACTATACTGGGGCTCCTATAGCTGGCTAACTATACTGGGACACCTAAAACTGGCTAACTATACTGGGGCACCTATAGCTGGCTAACTATACTGGGGCACCTAAAGCTGGCTAACTATACTGGGGCACCTAAAGCTGGCTAACTATACTGGGGCACCTATAGCTGGCTAACTATACTGGGGCACCTATAGCTGGATAACTATGCTGGGGCACCTATAGCTGGATAACTATACTGGGGCACCTATAGCTGGATAACTATACTGGGGCACCTATAGCTGGCTAACTATACTGGGTCACCTAAAGCTGGCTAACTATACTGGGGCACCTAAAGCTGGCTAACTATACTAGGGCACCTATAGCTGGCTAACTATACTGGGGCACCTATAGCTGGATAACTATGCTGGGGCACCTATAGCTGGATAACTATACCGGGGCACCTATAGCTGGATAACTATACTGGGGCACCTATAGCTGGATATCTATACTGGGGCACCTATAGCTGGATAACTATACTGGGGCACCTATAGCTGGATAACTATACTGGGGCACCTATAGCTGGCTAACTATACTGGGGCACCTATATCTGGATAACTATACTGGGGCACCTATAGCTGGATAACTATACTGGGGCACCTAAAGCTGGATAACTATACTGGGGCACCTATAGCTGGATAACTATACTGGGGCACCTAAAGCTGGATAACTATACTGGGGCACTTAAAGCTGGCTAACTATACTGGGGCACCTATAGCTGGATAACTATACCGGGGCACCTATAGCTGGCTAACTATACCGGGGCACCTATAGCTGGATAACTATACTGGGGCATCTAAAGCTGGCTAACTATACTGGGGCACCTATAGCTGGCAAACTATACTGGGGCACCTAAAGCTGGCTAACTATACTGGGGCACCTATAGCTGGATAACTATACTGGGGCACCTATAGCTGGATAACTATACTGGGGCACCTATAGCTGGATAGCTATACAGGGGCACCTAAAGCTGGCTAACTATACTGGTGCACCTATAGCTGGATAACTATACTGGGGTACCTATAGCTGGCTAACTATACTGGGGCACCTATAGCTGGATAACTATACTGGGGCACCTATAGCTGGATAACTATACTGGGGCACCTATAGCTGGATAACTATACCGGGGCACCTATAGCTGGATAACTGTACTGGGGCATCTAAAGCTGGCTAACTATACTGGGGCACCTATAGCTGGCTAACTATACTGGGGCACCTATAGCTGGCTAACTAGACTGGGGCACCTAAAGCTGGCTAACTAGACTGGGGCACCTATAGCTGGCTAACTAGACTGGGGCACCTATAGCTGGATAACTATACTGGGGCACCTAAAGCTGGATAACTATACTGGGGCACCTATAGCTGGATAACTATACTGGGGCACCTATAGCTGGATAACTATACTGGGGCACCAAAAGCTGGATAACTATACTGGGGCACCTATAGCTGGATAACTATACTGGGGCACCTAAAGCTGGCTAACTATACTGGGGCACCTAAAGCTGGATAACTATACTGGGGCACCTATAGCTGGCTAACTATACTGGGGCACTTAAAGCTGGCTAACTATACTGGGGCACCTAAAGCTGGCTAACTATACTGGGGCACCTATAGCTGGCTAACTATACTGGGGCACCTAAAGCTGGCTAACTATACTGGGGCACCTAAAGCTGGCTAACTATACTGGGGCACCTATAGCTGGCTAACTATACTGGGGCACCTATAGCTGGATAACTACACTGGGGCACCTAAAGCTGGCTAACTATACTGGGGCACCTATAGCTGGCTAACTATACTGGGGCACCTAAAGCTGGCTAACTATACTGGGGCACCTAAAGCTGGCTAACTATACTGGGGCACCTATAGCTGGATAACTATACTGGGGCACCTAAAGCTGGCTAACTATACTGGGGCACCTAAAGCTAGATAACTATACTGGGGCTCCTATAGCTGGCTAACTATACTGGGACACCTAAAACTGGCTAACTATACTGGGGCACCTAAAGCTGGCTAACTATACTGGGGCACCTAAAGCTGGCTAACTATACTGGGGCACCTATAGCTGGCTAACTATACTGGGGCACCTATAGCTGGATAACTATGCTGGGGCACCTATAGCTGGATAACTATACTGGGGCACCTATAGCTGGATAACTATACTGGGGCACCTATAGCTGGCTAACTATACTGGGGCACCTAAAGCTGACTAACTATACTGGGGCACCTAAAGCTGGCTAACTATACTGGGGCACCTATAGCTGGCTAACTATACTGGGGCACCTATAGCTGGATAACTATGCTGGGGCACCTATAGCTGGATAACTATACTGGGGCACCTATAGCTGGATATCTATACTGGGGCACCTATAGCTGGATAACTATACTGGGGCACCTATAGCTGGATAACTATACTGGGGCACCTGTAGCTGGATAACTATACTGGGGCACCTATATCTGGATAACTATACTGGGGCACCTATAGCTGGATAACTATACTGGGGCACCTACAGCTGGATAACTATACTGGGGCACCTAAAGCTGGATAACTATACTGGGGCACCTAAAGCTGGCTAATTATACTGGGGCACCTAAAGCTGGCTAATTATACTGGGGCACCTATAGCTGGCTAACTATACTGGGGCACCTAAAGCTGGCTAACTATACTGGGGCACATAAAGCTGGCTAACTATACTGGGGCACCTATAGCTGGCTAACTATACTGGGGCACCTAAAGCTGGATAACGATACTGGGGCACCTATAGCTAGATAACTATACTGGGGCACCTATAGCTGGCTAACTATACTGGGGCACCTAAAGCTGGCTAACTATACTGGGGCACCTATAGCTGGATAACTATATTGGGGCACCTAAAGCTGGCTAACTATACTGGGGCACCTAAAGCTGGATAACTATACTGGGGCTCCTATAGCTGGCTAACTATACTGGGACACCTAAAACTGGCTAACTATACTGGGGCACCTATAGCTGGCTAACTATACTGGGGCACCTATAGCTGGATAACTATGCTGGGGCACCTATAACTGGATAACTATACTAGGGCACCTATAGCTGGATAACTATACTGGGGCACCTATAGCTGGCTAACTATACTGGGGCACCTATAGCTGGATAAGTATACTGGGGCACCTTTAGCTGGATAACTATACTGGGGCACCCAAAGCTGGCTAACTATACTGGGGCCCCTATAGCTGGATAACTATACTGGGGTTCCTATAGCTGGCTAACTATACTGGGGCACCTATAGCTGGATAACTATACTGGGGCACCTATAGCTGGATAACTATACTGGGGCACCTATAGCTGGATAACTATACTAGGGCATCTAAAGCTGGCTAACTATACTGGGGCACCTAGAGATGGCTAACTATACTGGGGCACCTAGAGCTGGCTAACTATACTGGGGCACCTAAAGTTGGCTAACTATACTGGGGCACCTATAGCTGGATAACTATACTAGGGCACCTATAGCTGGATAACTATACTTGGGCACCTAAAGCTGGCTAACTATACTGGGTCACCTATAGCTGAATAACTATACTGGGGCACCTAAAGCTGGCTAACTATACTGGGGCACCTATAGCTGGCTAACTATACTGGGGCACCTAAAGCTGGCAAACTATACTGAGGCACCTAAAGCTGGCTAACTATACTGGGGCACCTATAGCTGGCTAACTATACTGAGGCACCTATAGCTGGCTAACTATACTGGGGCACCAATAGCTGGATAACTATACTGGGGCACCTATAGCTGGCTAACTACACTGGGGCACCTAAAGCTAGCTAACTATACTGGGGCACCTATAGCTGGATATCTATACTGGGGCACCTAAAGCTGGCTAACTATACTGGGGCACCTAAAGCTGGCTAACTATACTGGGGCACCTAAAGCTGGCTAACTATACTGGGGCACCTATAGCTGCATAACTATACTGGGGCACCTGTAGCTGGATAACTATACTGGGTCACCTATAGCTGGATAACTATACTGGGGCACCCAAAGCTGGCTAACTATACTGGGGCCCCTATAGTTGGATAACTATACTGGGGTTCCTATAGCTGGCTAACTATACTGGGGCACCTATAGCTGGATAACTATACTGGGGCACCTATATCTGGATAACTATACTGGGGCACCTATAGCTGGATAACTATACTGGGGCACCTATAGCTGGATAACTATACTGGGGCATCTAAAGCTGGCTAACTATACTGGGGCACCTAGAGATGGCTAACTATACTGGGGCACCTAGAGCTGGCTAAGTATACTGGGGCACCTAAAGTTGGCTAACTATACTGGGGCACCTATAGCTGGATAACTATACTAGGGCACCTATAGCTGGATAACTATACTTGGGAACCTAAAGCTGGCTAACTATACTGGGGCACCTATAGCTGGATAACTATACTGGGGCACCTAAAGCTGGCTAACTATACTGGGGCACCTATAGCTGGCTAACTATACTGGGGCACCTAAAGCTGGCTAACTATACTGAGGCACCTAAAGCTGGCTAACTATACTGGGGCACCTATAGCTGGCTAACTATACTGAGGCACCTATAGCTGGCTAACTATACTGGGGCACCTATAGCTGGCTAACTATACTGGGGCACCTATAGCTGGCTAACTATACTGGGGCACCTAAAGCTAGCTAACTATACTGGGGCACCTATAGCTGGATATCTATACTGGGGCACCTAAAGCTGGCTAACTATACTGCGGCACCTAAAGCTGGCTAACTATACTGGGGCACCTAAAGCTGGCTAACTTTACTGGGGCACCTATAGCTGGATAACTATACTTGGGCACCTATAGCTGGATAACTATACTAGGGCACCTATAGCTGGCTAACTATACTGGGGCACCTAAAGCTGGCTAACTATACTGGGGCACCTAAAGCTGGATAACTATACTGGGGCACCTATATCTGGCTAACTATACTAGGGCACCTAAAGCTGGCTAACTATACTGGGGCACCTATAGCTGACTAACTTTACTGAGGCACCTAAAGCTGGATAACTATACTGGGGCACCTATAGCTGGCTAACTATACTGGGGCACCTATAGCTGGATAACTATACTGGGGCACCTATAAGTGGATAACTATACTGGGGCACCTATAGCTGGCTAACTATACTGGGGCACCTATAGCTGGCTAACTATACTGGGGCAACTAAAGCTGGCTAACTATACTGGGGCACCTATAGCTAGATAACTATACTGGGGCACCTATAGCTGGATAACTATACTGGGGCACCTAAAGCTGGCTAAGTATACTGGAGCACCTAAAGCTGGCTAACTATACTGGGGCGCTTAAAGCTGGCTAACTATACTGGAGCACCTAAAGCTGGCTAACTATACTGGGGCACCTATAGCTGGCTAACTATACTGGGGCACCTATAGCTGGCTAACTATACTGGGGCAACTAAAGCTGGCTAACTATACTGGGGCACCTATAGCTAGATAACTATACTGGGGCACCTATAGCTGGATAACTATACTGGGGCACCTAAAGCTGGCTAACTATACTGGGGCACCTATAGCTGGCTAACTATACTGGGGCACCCTATAGCTGGATAACTATACTGGGGTACCTCTAGCTGGCTAACTATACTGGGGCACCTATAGCTGGATAACTATACTGGAGCACCTATAGCTGGATAACTATACTAGGGCACCTATAGCTTGATAACTATACTGGGGCACCTATAGCTGGATAACTATACTGGGGCATCTAAAGCTGGCTAACTATACTGGGGCACCTAGAGCTGGCTAACTATACTGGGGCACCTAGAGCTGGCTAACTATACTGGGGCACCTAAAGTTGGCTAACTATACTGGGGCACCTAAAGCTGGATAACTATACTAGGGCACCTATAGCTGGATAACTATAATTGGGCACCTAAAGCTGGCTAACTATACTGGGGCACCTATAGCTGGATAACTATACTGGGGCACCTAAAGCTGGCTAACTATACTGGGGCACCTATAGCTGGCTAACTATACTGGGGCACCTATAGCTGGCTAACTATACTGGGGCATCTAAAGCTGGCTTACTATACTGGGGCACCTATAGCTGGATAACTATACTGGGGCACCTAAAGCTGGCTAACTATACTGGGGCACCTAAAGCTGGCTTACTATACTGGGGCACCTATAGCTGGATAACTATACTGGGGCACCTAAAGCTGGCTGACTATACTGGGGCACCTATAGCTGGCTAACTATACTGGGGCACCTAAAGCTGGCTAACTATACTGGAGCACCTAAAGCTGGCTAACTATACTGGGGCGCCTAAAGCTGGCTTACTATACTGGGGCACCTATAGCTGGATAACTATACTGGGGCACCTAAAGCTGGATAACTATACTGGGGCACCTATAGCTGGCTAACTATACTGGGGCACCTAAAGCTGGCTAACTATACTGGAGCACCTAAAGCTGGCTAACTATACTGGGGCGCCTAAAGCTGGCTAACTATACTGGAGCACCTAAAGCTGGCTAACTATAATGGGGCATCTATAGCTGGCTAACTATACTGGGGCACCTATAGCTGGCTAACTATACTGGGGCAACTAAAGCTGGCTAACTATACTGGGGCACCTATAGCTAGATAACTATACTGGGGCACCTATAGCTGGATAACTATACTGGGGCACCTATAGCTGGATAACTATACTGGGGCACCTAGAGCTGGCTAACTATACTGGGGCACCTAAAGTTGGCTTACTATACTGGGGCACCTATAGCTGGATAACTATACTGGGGCACCTATAGCTGGATAACTATACTGGGGCACCTATAGCTGGATAACTATACTGGGGCACCTAAAGCTGGCTAACTATACTGGGGCACCTAGAGCTGGCTAACTATACTGGAGCACCTAAAGCTGGCTAACTATACTGGGGCGCCTAAAGCTGGCTTACTATACTGGGGCACCTATAGCTGGATAACTATACTGGGGCACCTAAAGCTGGCTAACTATACAGGGGCACCTATAGCTGGCTAACTATACTGGGGCACCTAAAGCTGGCTAACTATACTGGGGCACCTATAGCTGGCTAACTATACTGGGGCACCTAAAGCTGGATAACGATACTGGGGCACCTATAGCTGGATAACTATATTGGGGCACCTATAGCCGGTTAACTATACTGGGGCACCTATAGCTGGCTAACTATACTGGGGCAACTAAAGCTGGCTAACTATACTGGGGCACCTATAGCTAGATGACTACACTGGGGCACCTATAGCTGGATAACTATACTGGGGCACCTATAGCTAGATAACTATACTGGGGCACCTATAGCTGGATAACTATACTGGGGCACCTATAGCTGGATAACTGTACTGGGGCACCTAGAGCTGGCTAACTATACTGGGGCACCTAAAGTTGGCTTACTATACTGGGGCACCTATAGCTGGATAACTATACTGGGGCACCTATAGCTGGATAACTATACTGGGGCACCTATAGCTGGATAACTATACTGGGGCACCTAAAGCTGGCTAACTATACTGGGGCACCTAGAGCTGGCTAACTATACTGGAGCACCTAAAGCTGGCTAACTATACTGGGACGCCTAAAGCTGGCTTACTATACTGGGGCACCTATAGCTGGATAACTATACTGGGGCACCTAAAGCTGGCTAACTATACTGGGGCACCTATAGCTGGCTAACTATACTGGGGCACCTAAAGCTGGCTAACTATACTGGGGCACCTAAAGCTGGCTAACTATACTGGGGCACCTATAGCTGGCTAACTATACTGGGGCACCTAAAGCTGGATAACGATACTGGGGCACCTATAGCTGGATAACTATATTGGGGCACCTATAGCCGGTTAACTATACTGGGGCACCTATAGCTGGATAACTATACTGGGGCACCTATAGCTGGATAACTATACTGGGGCACCTATAGCTGGATAACTATACTGGGGCACCTATAGCTGGATAATTATACTGGGGCACCTAAAGCTGGCTAACTATACTGGGGCCCCTATAGCTGGATAACTATACTGGGGTACCTATAGCTGGCTAACTATACTGGGGCACCTATAGCTGGATAACTATACTGGAGCACCTAAAGCTGGATAACTATACTGGGGCACCTATAGCTGGATAACTATACTGGGGCACCTATAGCTGGATAACTATACTGGGGCATCTAAAGCTGGCTAACTATACTGGGGCACCTAGAGCTGGCTAACTATACTGGGGCACCTAGAGCTGGCTAACTATACTGGGGCACCTAAAGTTGGCTAACTATTCTGGTGCACCTATAGCTGGATAACTATACTAGGGCACCTATAGCTGGATAACTATACTTGGGCACCTAAAGCTGGCTAACTATACTGGGGCACCTATAGCTGGATAACTATACTGGGGCACCTAAAGCTGGCTAACTATACTGGGGCACCTATAGCTGGCTAACTATACTGGGGCACCTATAGCTGGATAACTATACTGGGGCACCTAAAGCTGGCCTACTATACTGGGGCACCTATAGCTGGATAACTATACTAGGGCACCTAAAGCTGGCTAACTATACTGGGGCACCTATAGCTGGCTAACTATACTGGGGCACCTAAAGCTGGCTAACTATACTGGGGCGCCTAAAGCTGGCTTACTATACTGGGGCACCTATAGCTGGATAACTATACTGGGGCACCTAAAGCTGGCTAACTATACTGGGGCACCTATAGCTGGCTAACTATACTGGGGCACCTAAAGCTGGCTAACTATACTGGAGCACCTAAAGCTGGCTAACTATACTGGGGCGCCTAAAGCTGGCTAACTATACTGGAGCACCTAAAGCTGGCTAACTATACTGGGGCCCCTATAGCTGGATAACTATACTGGGGTACCTCTAGCTGGCTAACTATACCGGGGCACCTATAGCTGGATAACTATACTGGAGCACCTATAGCTGGATAACTATACTGGGGCACCTATAGCTTGATAACTATACTGGGGCACCTATAGCTGGCTAACTATACTGGGGCATCTAAAGCTGGCTAACTATACTGGGGCACCTAGAGCTGGCTAACTATACTGGGGCACCTAGAGCTGGCTAACTATACTGGGGCACCTAAAGCTGGCTTACTATACTGGGGCACCTATAGCTGGATAACTATACTGGGGCACCTAAAGCTGGCTAACTATACTGGGGCACCTATAGCTGGCTAACTATACTGGGGCACCTATAGCTGGCTAAGTATACTGGAGCACCTAAAGCTGGCTAACTATACTGGGGCGCCTAAAGCTGGCTAACTATACTGGAGCACCTAAAGCTGGCTAACTATACTGGGGCACCTATAGCTGGCTAACTATACTGGGGCACCTATAGCTGGCTAACTATACTGGGGCAACTAAAGCTGGCTAACTATACTGGGACACCTATAGCTAGATAACTATACTGGGGCACCTATAGCTGGATAACTATACTGGGGCACCTAAAGCTGGCTAACTATACTGGGGCACCTATAGCTGGCTAACTATACTGGGGCACCTATAGCTGGCTAACTATACTGGGGCACCTAAAGCTGGCTTACTATACTGGGGCACCTATAGCTGGATAAGTATACTGGGGCACCTAAAGCTGGCTAACTATACTGGGGCACCTATAGCTGGCTAACTATACTGGGGCACCTAAAGCTGGCTAACTATACTGGAGCACCTAAAGCTGGCTAACTATACTGGGGCGCCTAAAGCTGGCTAACTATACTGGAGCACCTAAAGCTGGCTAACTATACTGGGGCACCTATAGCTGGCTAACTATACTGGGGCACCTATAGCTGGCTAACTATACTGGGGCAACTAAAGCTGGCTAACTATACTGGGGCACCTATAGCTAGATAACTATACTGGGGCACCTATAGCTGGATAGCTATACTGGGGCACCTATAGCTAGATAACTATACTGGGGCACCTATAGCTGGATAACTATACTGGGGCACCTATAGCTGGACAACTATACTGGGACACAGTTTGTAGCGGCTAATTGGTGGGCACAGCCAATTGCCAAGAGATTTCATGCTGAAATTAATCAGGAATCGGCCTGTGGTGTATGGGCAACCGGCAGATCTCTCTCTAATCATATGCAATCAGAGAGAGATCTGTCTCTTAGTCGAATTTGGCCATCACTGCTAGATATATGGCCACCTTTACATTCGTATTAGCGCAGGTTGGAAGTATAAATCAGCTGCAGCTTGGAAGTATAAATCATCAGAGGTTTTGAGGAGTAATTCTGAAATGTAGTTTTGATTTTGTGTTTCAAGCTTTTATTGAACTCAAAAATTGAGTATATTGAATGTACACTAGACCCTTGCTTGACACATTTTGGTAAGTTACAGTAAAAAGGATTATGGATCACTTTTTGCACAGAAATCCAGAAAAAACTGAACGCTAGGGAAATTTTATCAGAGGAAAAGTTACTGGGTGATATAATGATTGATTTCCTTATCCCTGGTAAATCTCATTCCTCTCTACATGCCCACTTCACCTGCTCTCAGCCAGCCATTGCTAGGCTGTTGGTGGAGAAGACATGAATAAGTCAGGTTTTCAGTCATCTGGAAATAACAGCTGCGACCGGAACATCTCTAGATGGCTGCTCAGAAATGTTACAGCAATATTCTGCAAACCTCCTGCAGCCACCACATCCTCCTGCAGTCTGAGAAGCTGCAGAGACAACAGACCATATCGAGCTATCCTACCATCATGTTATTGTTATTAGTGTGGTCAGCTTATAAGACTATGATGTGTAGTCACTAACCTAAAATAGGCATGAATGATATGTGAAGAAAGCACGCAACAAATTTACACGCAAGCAACCAGGGGCATAATGTAACTGTCCTGCCCCCCCCCCCCTTCACCACCACCACACAAATTGTGGCAATCCAGTCTCCCCCCACCATGCTGCTATGTGTGGGTGCCCCCCCACCACGATCTTGCAGAGTAGCACAGCAGCAGAGCTTTATACTGTACTGTAATTACAGAGGGGCTGCAGCACACAACAGGAAAACAGTGACAGGGGCTCTTGGTTACGCTTTAACGCGCTTAAGCTCCCCAACTGCGCCAAAGTGTCCCCGATCTGGTGAGTCCTACTCTACCATGCAAAATGCCAGTTTTTATAAGCAGTCTAGTGGGAACTAAACCAAAAACCCAAGAGTCAACTAAATGGGAAAAAAGAAAATTAAAAACACCTTACCTTTCACTAGCTACCAAATGAACTCTCTGAACATGTGCAATGCACTCATTTATATGCTTAACTGTGCTAGAGGTGGGCGTGGTTATGCAGGCTCACAGGGGAAAATTATAAATAAATACCAAGGGGTAAGCAGCACAAACCAAATTTTTATGCAATTCTATGCAAAGCATGCACGCAGCTCAGGTGGTCCCCAAACTCCATAAGAAATATATAATTACAGAGGGGCTGCAGCACACAACAGGAAAACAGTGACAGGGGCTCTTGGTTACGCTTTAACGCGCTTAAGCTCACCAACTGCGCCAAAGTGTCCCCGATCTGGTGAGTTGGTTTGTGCTGCTTACCCCTCGGTATTTATTTATAATTTTCCCCTGTAAGCCTGCATAACCACGCCCACCTCTAGCACAGTTAAGCATATAAATGAGTGCATTGCACATGTTCAGAGAGTTCATTTGGTAGCTAGTGAAAGGTGAGGTGTTTTTAATTTCCTTTTTTCCCATTTAGTTGACTCTTAGGTTTTTGGTTTAGTTCCCACTAGACTGCTTATAAAAACTGGCATTTTGCATGGTAGAGTAGGACTCACCAGATTGGGGACACTTTGGCGCAGTTGGTGAGCTTAAGCGCGTTAAAGCGTAACCAAGAGCCCCTGTCACTGTTTTCCTGTTGTGTGCTGCAGCCCCTCTGTAATTATATATTTCTTATGGAGTTTGGGGACCTCCTGTGCTGCGTGCATGCTTTGCATAGAATTGCATAAAAATTTGGTTTGTGCTGCTTACCCCTTGGTATTTATTTATACTGTACTGTGTTCTGGTACATGTCCTCTTCATGCCCACTTTTGTGCAGCCACCATGCAGCCACTAGTTCAGGGATGTTAAACTCAAATACAAAGTGGGACAAAATTGAACACCGGTACCTAGTCGCTGGCCAACCTCAATGCCTACTGCCTACCTTCTTCCCCTATTAAGTTCCCTAGTGTCTAATGGCCCCCCTCTCCAACTCCTATACAGTTCCCTGGTGTCTAGTAGTCCTCCTCCCTCCCCTATACAGTTCCCTGGTGTCTAGTGGTCCTCCTCCCTCCCCTATAGAGTTCCCTGGTGTCTAGAGGCTCCCACCCTCCTCTATACAGGTCTCTAGTGTTTAGTGCTTTCCCCCTATGGCTTCCCTGGAGTTCTAGTGCTTAACCTCCACTATAGCTTCCCTGGTGGTCTAGAGTAGGCCAAACATAATGCAAAGTGAGGAGACTGCTTGGGCAGGGCCAGATCTATACTTTTTGCTGCCTGAGGGAAACTTGTGAGGTCCCCCCCCCCCCCCCCCCCTCATTTGGAACGATTGCACAGCACCTAACAATTTACTCTGCCTCATTTAATGCTTTCAGAGAGCAAGGGAGTATATAGCATCAACTTGAGATATGCATGCTGCAGCTCAACACAATAACACATTGGCTGGCTGGCTGCGAGTCTGAGACAAACAAACTGTTCACCCTCAGTCAGTCGGCCGTCCTCCATTTCTCTTCAATCAGGACAGCAGTGACTCCTCACACAGCACAACAAGCTGCTTTTCCCCAATGCTGCTCTCCTGCCTCCCCCTACTCACTCACTGTCAGACTCCTCACACAGCACAACAAGCTGCTTTTCCCCAATGATGACCTCGTCACCTCGCTCTCCTCTCGCTTTTCCTCCTACTCTGACTGCATGCTGTTAGTGTAAACACAGTACAAACATGCTTCCCCTGTAATCTCTGCTGCCTGAAGCAAATGTTTCACCTTGCTTCATGGGAGACCAGCTCTGCACTTGGGGGCCAAATTTAATGACTCTGAGGGCCAGATTTGGCCTGCGAGTTGGAGTTTGACATGCATGCACTAGATGATAGGCTGCAGGGCTACATGGAAGAGGAAGTGAAGAGGACATGTCCCACTGCTGGAATTGGGTACAGTATAAAGCACTGCCTTTCTACTCTGAACCCTGGGACCCGCCTGGCCCCCTGGGGGTTGTGGGGGCTATTGTTACACCCTGAAAGCAACATAATATGCATTATACATATAGTACAACTCAGGTTTTGTTAGATATAAAGGAAAAATCTAGAGCCCACTATGGCACTATGTTGTAGTATTTTAAAGCATTCAGGAATAGAGTAGTAGTGTAGAGTTATACTGACCAGTGTAACCAGCAGGCAACCACTTTATATGCAGCAGCAGGAGATCTTAGACCCTCCCCTATGGGTGTGTCACTCTCTGTAGATAGGAGAAAATGGGGATAGACCCCTCCACTCCCTGGGGGTGCATTTCTGTCTGGAATTATGAGTCAAAAGCGGTATATTTTTGTCAAGAATTTTAGGCCTCCAATTATTTTTTTCCTTTTTTTTTTGTAACACTATTTTGTATTGCTGGTAGCATAAAAATAACATAGTATCACATCAACCAACACTTTTAAGAATACAAATACATCCATAATGGTCTTAACAGGTTCAGAAGAGAGTTGCAATTGGTTGAGTGATAATTGTCAACTAAAATAAACAAGAAAATACCAAAAAAGAGTATACATTATCTTCAGTTTGTTGCAACAGACTCTGATAGTTTCCCTAAGTGCAGGTGGATCAGGCCATCCCATGAATATCAAGGTTTCTTAAACAGACCTCACCCTTGTAGGAATGCAACTTTGAGGAATGTCGACAAGAGTTATAACAAGGTTTCTTGAGAATGATAGGAACTAGGGTGAGCAATCTTGCAACAACCATATGGGCAATACCAAGAGGCCCACAGTTAAGTTACATGGGGTGTTATAAACAATAAGGAAACTCGTACAGTAGAAGAA
The DNA here is from genome assembly GCF_040937935.1 of Hyperolius riggenbachi. Taxonomy (NCBI): domain Eukaryota; kingdom Metazoa; phylum Chordata; class Amphibia; order Anura; family Hyperoliidae; genus Hyperolius; species Hyperolius riggenbachi. Next base: position 677,505,561 of record NC_090646.1, read on the forward strand.
ATATGGTAGAAGGATAGAGACCGTAGGTCTTAGGAAAAGGAGAAGGACAATGAGTCACAGTTTTAGGCCTCCAATTCTTAAGTCTTAACTCACCAAAATATATATTAGAATAAAAGCCTGGTAGACATTCTGCATATAAATAAAAGACTGGAACACAAAATTGTTAAAATAATTACATTTATGAATAAATTTTAAAAATTGTGAAACTGTTCAAATAAGGCAGGCAGAGAGTAGTCAAAATCCAGGCAGAGGTCGGTGCAGGCGGCAGGCAGAGAGGTCAAAATCCAGTCAGAGGTTGGAGCAGGCAGCAGGTAGACAGTAGTCAAAATCCAGGCAGAAATGAAAGATGAAGACCGAGAGCCCAATATAGTGTAATATGTATTGGTAGGATATGGACAGTATAATAAAAGTAAGTATTATACTCACAAACCAGGGTTGCCTCAGAAGCAACCACTGTTAAGGCAGGTGGGGAGAACGAGCCTGTCCCCACTCAGGAATAAAACGTCGCTCTCTGCGGATAGAGGAATCTGTAGGGTAGAAACACCCTTCCACCAAGGGTGGACTTCTGGATGCGTTAAGAAATACAGAGGCGCCGAAAGTATAAAAATAACTAAAAAGTTTAAAATGTTTTGGTTGCGGTGGTGGACCAGCTAACCATAAACGGACGACAAAGCTGTCGATTTTCAAAACATATAATTTATTCAAAAGCTCCCAATATACATTCGCAACGCGTTTCACGGGCATCAACCCGCTTCTTCAGGCAATAAGGGTCAGGAGCAACAAACACAGCGTCTCGTCGGGATGATGCTTGGCACCTCTGTGCCTCCAGGCAGAGGTCGGAGCAGGCGGCAGGCAGAGTAGTCAAAATCCAGGCAGAGGTCGGAGCAGGCGGCAGGCAGAGAGTAGTCAAAATCCAGGCAGAGGTCGGAGCAGGTGGCAGGCAGAGAGTAGTCAAAATCCAGGCAGAGGTCGGAGCAGGTGGCAGGCAGAGAGTAGTCAAAATCCAGGCAGAGGTCAGTGCAGGCGGCAGGCAGAGAGTAGTCAAAATCCCGAGCTGAGCTCAGCTCGGAATTACCGCCAGGGGGGCTAGAAGTATGTTATAATGTTGAAACAGAGGCGCCAATCAGGATAAAACAATATTAAAACAATAAAAACATGGGAAGTAGTAATCACCTCCACACAGAAGATTCATCACAAGATTAGCATCAAAAATATTTAATAATGCACTGCGATTAAACAATGTAGGGAAAAAGTGGGCTTAACCACTTAAGGTCCACGGGCTTCAACCCCCCCTAAAGACCAGGCCATTTTTCACAAATTGGGCCACTACAGCTTCAACCTCCTGGGCGATACAATAATATCGCCAGGGGGCGCCGCAGCACTTTAATTTTTTTTTAATCATGTAGCTAGCCTAGCGCCTCCCCCCACCCCTTCCGATTGCCTCAGGCGATCAGAGCAAAGAGGAAATCCTATTCAGAATGGGATTTCCTGTTTGGCTTCCCCCGTCGCCATGGCGACGATCGGGATGATGTTATCGACGTCATCCACGTCATGGCGTTGGAGGGAGTCCCGATCCGGTGATTGGCCAGGCTGCGCACGGGGTCTCGGGGGGGGGGGGGGAGGCCCTCTAACGCGGCGGGTAGCGGCGAATCGGTGGAAAGCGGTGGCGATCGGCGTGTACACGCAGATAGCAAAGTGCTAGCTGCCTGTAACAAAAAAAAATATGCAAATTGGCCCACTAGGGCCTGAGAAATCCTCCGCGGCGGCTTACCCCAAGCTCAGCTCGGGATTATCGCCCAGGAGGTTAAGGCCTCGCTGCAGGGCCGCACAAGTCAGCAAACAAGTGATTCCCCCCCCTTTTCTGCCCACCAACAGAGCTATCTGTTGGTGGGCTGTGATTGTTCCCCCATTGTTTATTTTTTTTTTACAAATATTTACATCTTAATTTTGATAATAAATGTTACTATTTTTGATATATTTTTATAGTCCTCCCACCAGCCAAATAGCGTGATCAGCTGTCACATGGCTGTCCCCCGTACAGCACTGCCATAGATCGCAGCACTGTACTAAGTAAATAAACAGCATTCCTCTGTCCAAGAGTCTCCGAGCGGCGATCACCGCAAGTACCTCCCAACATTTTGTTTTTTAAAAACGGGACACTTAGGCCACACCCCCAACCCCCTAGTCACGCCCTCACCCCACAAAAAAAGTTTTTTTTTTCAATTATTAATTTTGAATTACTCCCAACGGGGAGGCGCTGTGAGGGTGCCAGTGGGTGGGGAGGAGGGTGAGGGTGGCCGTGGGTGGGCAGAGAGAGATCGAGGCACCAGCCCGGTATGCGGCATGGATGGCCGCCGCCCGCCGCCATTACACTTCTCCCTCCCTCCCTCCTAATATGCCCCCCAGTGTCCCCTTCCCCCCGCAGAGTAAAATGGGCAGCGGAGCGGGCAGTAAGTTTTACCACTGCCTCTCGGCTGCGTACCGGGATCTCCTTTGGTCTTCCTGCTTCCTGTGACATCACAGGAAGCAGGAAGACCAGAGGAGATCCCGGTACGCAGCGGAGAGGCAGTGATGAGACTTACTGCCCGCTCCGCTGCCCATTTTACTCTGCGGGGGGAAGGGGACACTGGGGGGCATATTAGGAGGGAGGGAGGGAGAAGTGTAATGGCGGCGGGCGGCGGCCATCCATGCCGCATACCGGGCCGGTGCCTCGATCATTTTTTTTTACCCCCTCACTCCCCAGCGGCCGGGACCAGGGGGGGGGGGGCAGCGCGGGACAGCGGGACAGCCCCCCAAAAACAGGACCGTCCTGCCGAAATCGGGGCGGTTGGGGCCCCTGATTACACTGCCACTCATTATACTGTCTCCTGAGCCCCCAATTTAGTGTTTCTTGTTACAGTACCACCTATTATAGTGTGCTCTATTATACTTCCCCCACGATGGGGGAAAATGCCAAGGAACCCCTGCAGAGTACTCAAGGAACCCTGGTTGAGAAAGCCTGGATTAGATTGTGAGCTCCTCTGAGGGCAGTCAGTGACATGACTATGTACTCTGTAATGTGCTGCAGAAGATGTCAGTGCTATATAAATACATAATAATAATATGGTAGGACATTAGACTATGACTATGGTACGAATAGATTGTGAGCTCCTCTGAGGACAGTCAGTGACATGACTATGTACTCTGTAATGTGCTGCAGAAGATGTCAGTGCTATATAAATACATAATAATAATATGGTAGGACATTACACTATGACTATGGTAGGATTAGATTGTGAGCTCCTCTGAGGACAGTCAGTGACATGACTATGTACTCTGTAATGTGCTGCAGAAGATGTCAGTACTATATAAATACATAATAATAATATGGTAGGACATTACACTATGACTATGGTAGGATTAGATTGTGAGCTCCTCTGAGGACAGTCAGTGACATGACTATGTACTCTGTAATGTGCTGCAGAAGATGTCAGTGCTATATAAATACATAATAATAATATGGTAGGACATTAGACTATGACTATGGTAGGATTAGAGTGTGAGCTCCTCTGAGGACAGTCAGTGACATGACTATGTACTCTAATGTGCTGCAGAAGATGTCAGTGCTATATAAATACATAATAATAATATGGTAGGACATTACACTATGACTATGGTAGGATTAGATTGTGAGCTCCTCTGAGGACAGTCAGTGACATGACTATGTACTCTGTAATGTGCTGCAGAAGATGTCAGTGCTATATAAATACATAATAATAATATGGTAGGACATTACACTATGACTATGGTAGGATTAGAGTGTGAGCTCCTTTGAGAACAGTCAGTGACATGACTATGTACTCTGTAATGTGCTGCAGAAGATGTCAGTGCTGTATAAATACATAATAATAATATGTTAGGACATTAGACTATGACTATGGTAGGATTAGATTGTGAGCTCCTCTGAGGACAGCCAGTGACATGACTATGTATTCTGTAAAGTGCTGCAAAAGATGTCAGTGATATATAAATACATAATAATAATATGTTAGGACATTAGACTATGACTATGGTAGGATTAGATTGTGAGCTCCTCTGGGGACAGTCAGTGACATGACTATGTACTCTGTAATGTGCTGCAGAAGATGTCAGTGCTATATAAATACATAATAATAATATGGTAGGACATTAGACTATAACTATGGTAGGATTAGATGGTGAGCTTCTCTGAGGACAGTCAGTGACATGACTATGTACTATGTAATGTGCTGCAGGAGATGTCAGTGCTATATAAATACATAATAATAATATGGTAGGACATTAGACTATGACTATGGTAGGATTAGATTGTGAGCTCCTCTGAGGACAGTCAGTGACATGACTATGTACTCTGTACAGTGCTGCAGAAGATGTCAGTGCTATATAAATACATAATAATAATATGGTAGGACATTAGACTATGACTATGGTAGGATTAGAGTGTGAGCTCCTCTGGGGACAGTCAGTGACATGACTATGTACTCTGTAATGTGCTGCAGGAGATGTCAGTGCTATATAAATACATAATAATAATATAGTAGGACATTAGACTATGATTATGGTAGGATTAGAGTGTGAGCTCCTCTGGGGACAGTCAGTGACATGGCTATGTACTCTGTAAAGTGCTGCAAAAGATGTCAGTGCTATATAAATACATAATAATAATATGGTAGGACATTAGACTATGACTATGGTAGGATTAGATTGTGAGCTCCTCTGAGGACAGTCAGTCACATGATTATGCACTCTGTAATGTGCTGCAGAAGATGTCAGTGCTATATAATTACATAATAATAATATGGTAGGACATTAGACTATGACTATGGTAGGATTAGAGTGTGAGCTTCTCTGAGGACAGTCAGTGACATGACTATGTACTATGTAATGTGCTGCAGGAGATGTCAGTGCTATATAAATACATAATAATAATATGGTAGGACATTAGACTATGACTATGGTAGGATTAGAGTGTGAGCCCCTCTGAGGACAGTCAGTGACATGACTATGTACTCTGTAATGTGCTGCAGAAGATGTCAGTGCTATATAATTACATAATAATAATATGGTAGGACATTAGACTATGACTATGGTAGGATTAGATTGTGAGCTCCTCTGAGGACAGTCAGTGACATGACTATGTACTCTGTAATGTGCTGCAGAAGATGTCAGTGCTATATAAATACATAATAATAATATGGTAGGACATTAGACTATGACTATGGTAGGATTAGATTGTGAGCTCCTCTGAGGACAGCCAGTGACATGACTATGTACTCTGTAATGTGCTGCAGAAGATGTCAGTGCTATATAAATACATAATAATAATATGGTAGGACATTACACTATGACTATGGTAGGATTAGAGTGTGAGCTCCTCTGATGACAGTCAGTGACATGACTATGTACTCTGTAATGTGCTGCAGGAGATGTCAGTGCTATATAAATACATAATAATAATATGGTAGGACATTACACTATGACTATGGTAGGATTAGAGTGTGAGCTCCTCTGAGGACAGTCAGTGACATGCCTATGTACTCTGTAATGTGCTGCAGGAGATGTCAGTGCTATATAAATACATAATAATAATATGGTAGGACATTAGACTAGGACTATGGTAGGATTAGATTGTGAGCTCCTCTGAGGACAGTCAGAAAAGGGGGACATACGAAAGAGGGGGATGCATAGGAAAGGGGGGGGGAGGGGAAGAGGTAGAGGCACAAGACAGAGAGCCTGGTGGAAGAGGAGAAATGGCAGGAAGACCTCTCACCAGAACTGCAGACACCACCAGTTCTGTTTGGCAGGGACATGCTGTTAAAAGAACCAACTGAAATCTGAAAAGAAGAAAAGGGTCATGGGAGAAGACAAAAGGGTGGGAGGGGGAGATGGGAAAAGAGATACGATTACCTGCAATCAAGCTAATCTAAATTGCCTGGAGCTTGCTTCTCTACTCACTACAGAAGTCGGCTATCAGCACCTGTATCACTGGTTTCTGCAACAGCAGATTGCCCTGCATTATTGATTATTGACTGATCAGTATAAATAATCAATAGTCCAGGGCACTCTGGTATTACAGCAGGCAGTGCACATGGCTTCTAATGACAGGCAACTTCTGAAGCTTTGAACACATCCTGCCACCTCTCACTGCTAATGTCCCAGCTGCAGCACAGCAATCATTCTCTCTACTCACCTTACTGTTCTGCACAATCACTCACTGCAGGCTGTGTCTGCAGGCTGTGTTTAGCGAGGAGACGCATTGCCCACGGGACAGGAAAGGGGAGGGGTGCTACATCGAGTGCAGGAAGTAGTACAGTCCCCTGCACTGCCTGCTGCTATTTTGCCAAATGTTGCCCGAACTATGGCTAGCGACACACAGATTGTCGCTAGCTGGCTGTTTACATTCAGGCTGTCATTTACCACTGCTCCCCCGCCCCCTGCATAGCGCGGCTCCCCGCCTGAGTCCTTTCCCTCCCCGCCACCGTAAGCTGATTGGAGGAAGCTTACGGAAGCGGGGAGGGAAGGGACACAGGCGGGGAGCTGCGCTATGCAGGGGGCTGGGGAGTGGCGGTAAATGAAAGCAGAAAGGTAAACATCCAGCTAGCGACAATCTGTGTGTCGCTAGCATGGCAGTTTTTATAAGGGGGGCAGCAGAGCACGGGGTGCAGCTGGGGGAACAGTATAAGGACACAGAGGCTGGTGATAGTATGCAGAAGGTGCCTCTGTGTCCTAATATTGATTGAAGAAACCCACCTTGGGTTCTCTTTAACAAGATGAAGTTTAAAGTGAACCAGAGACGAAGCACCCTCATGTATTTTATATATATCAGTGGGAACATTAGAGAAAACACCTACCCTGCTCTCGGTTTCATTCTTCACTGTTCAGCCTGCCTGTTATCAGGCCTGATAAAATCCCCGACTGAACATTCAGTCTGGCTTTGCTCAGGAATTTTTATAGTTGAGTCTTTGTTCTCTGATGTATTTTCAAGCCCAAGCCTGCCACCTTGTGGCTCTGCTCAGGAATCATTATAGCTGAGTCATTATAGCAAAGCCAGACTGAATGCTCAGTCCAGGATTTTATCAGGGCTGATAAGAAGCAGGCTGAACAGTGAAGAATGAAACAGAGAGCAGGGTAGGTGCTTTCTCTAATGCCCCCACTGATATATATGGTAAAATACATGAGGGTGCTTCGTCTCTGGTTCCCTTTAAATAGGTTTCGGGTTTAATTTTAACGTCCCTAAAAATACTATAGAGACAAAACAAATTCATATCAAACTCCATCATGTAGTGGCATCTAAAGACCTTACTATATATACAGTGGAGGAAATAATTATTTGACCCCTCACTGATTTTGTAAGTTTGTCCAATGACAAAGAAATGAAAAGTCTCAGAACAGTATCATTTCAATGGTAGGTTTATTTTAACAGTGGCAGATAGCACATCAAAAGGAAAATCGAAAAAATAACCTTAAATAAAAGATAGCAACTGATTTGCATTTCATTGAGTGAAATAAGTTTTTGAACCCTCTAACAATAAAAGACTTAATACTTAGTGGAAAAACCCTTGTTTGCAAGCACAGAGGTCAAACGTTTCTTGTAATTGATGACCAAGTTTGCACACATTTTAGGAGGAATGTTGGTCCACTCCTCTTTGCAGATCATCTCTAAATCCCTAAGGTTTCGAGGCTGTCTCTGTGCAACTCTGAGCTTGAGCTCCCTCCATAGGTTTTCTATTGGATTAAGGTCCGGAGACTGACTAGGCCACTCCATGACCTTAATGTGCTTCTTCTTGAGCCACTCCTTTGTTGCCTTTGCTGTATGTTTTGGGTCATTGTCGTGCTGGAACACCCATCCACGACCCATTTTCAGTTTCCTGGCAGAGGGAAGGAGGTTGTCGTTCAGGATTTCACGATACATGGCTCCGTCCATTTTCCCGTTAATGCGATTAAGTTGTCCTGTGCCCTTAGCAGAAAAACACCCCCAAAGCAAAATGTTTCCACCCCCATGCTTGACGGTGGGGACGGTGTTTTGGGGGTCATAGGCAGCATTTTTCTTCCTCCAAACACAGCGAGTTGAGTTAATGCCAAAGAGCTCTATTTTGGTCTCATCAGACCACAACACCTTCTCACAGTCACTCACAGAATCATTCAGGTGTTCATTGGCAAACTTCAGACGGCCTGCACATGTGCCTTCTTGAGCAGGGGGGCCTTGTGAGCCCTGCAGCATTTTAATCCATTGCGGTGTAATGTGTTTCCAATGGTTTTCTTGGTGACTGTGGTCCCTGCTAATTTGAGGTCATTCACTAACTCCTCCCGTGTAGTTCTAGGATGCTTTTTCACCTTTCTCAGAACCATTGACACCCCACGAGGTGAGATCTTGCGTGGAGCCCCAGAGCGAGGTCGATTGATGGTCATTTTGTGCTCCTTCCATTTTCGAACAATCGCACCAACAGTTGTCACCTTCTCTCCCAGCTTCTTGCTAATGGTTTTGTAGCCCATTCCAGCCTTGTGCAGGTCTACAATTTTGTCTCTGACATCCTTGGACAGCTCTTTGGTCTTTCCCATGTTGGAGAGTTTGGAGTCTGCTTGATTGATTGATTGATTCTGTGGACAGGTGTCTTTTATACAGGTGACTAGTTAAGACAGGTGTCCTTAATGAGGGTGACTAATTGAGTAGAAGTGTCTAACCACTCTGTGGGAGCCAGAACTCTTAATGGTTGGTAGGGGTTCAAAAACTTATTTCACTCAATGAAATGCAAATCAGTTGCTATCTTTTATTTAAGGTTATTTTTTCGATTTTCCTTTTGATGTGCTATCTGCCACTGTTAAAATAAACCTACCATTGAAATGATACTGTTCTGAGACTTTTCATTTCTTTGTCATTGGACAAACTTACAAAATCAGTGAGGGGTCAAATAATTATTTCCTCCACTGTGTATATATATATATATATATATATATATATATATATATATATATATATATATATATATATATATATTTGTTTAAGGTAAAATCTATTTAATTTTACAGCATATAACAAACAACTCACAATCCCAACAAATTGTATGTATTTTGTGAAAATATTTCCACATCAAATATAAGTGAATTTTATGTTTTATGGTCATAATTCACATTGTGGGAATCACACGGCTGAAGAAATGTTAGAGCAGTTTTTGAATCTTCCCATCTGTACCATATTTTCTCATATTTCTTTAAACAATTTCTATTAATGCTGTAGTACACATGGGCACTACAGCATTCACTTTTTTTTATTCCGTTTTCTACTCAAGAGGATGCTTTTCTCTTTTATTTCCCAATATGATCTGTATAATTGATGTTTAGTAAAATGCATTTAACGTTTGAGATAACTGGGCTTTCAAATATCTCTTCATAAACAATCAGTATTTTTCCCGAGAATTCCCTAATCTTGGGACAGTTCCAAAACATACGTAACAATCCTGCATTTTCTCCACCACATTTCAGACAATATAACATAGATGTAAGGGGACCGTGTTCCTTAGTTGATCTCATGTTTAAAGAGAACCCGAGGTGTGTTTAAAGAATGTTATCTGCATACAGAGGGTGGATCTGCCTATACAGCCCAGTCTCTGTTGCTATCCCAAACCCCACTAAGGTCCCCCTGCACTCTGCAATCCCTCATAAATCACAGCCATGTTGTGAGGCTGTGTTTACATCTGTAGTGTCAGTCTCAGCTGCCCCCCCGCCTCCTGCATAGCTCCGGTCCCTGCCCCCGTCCCTTCCCTCCAATCAGCAGGGAGGGAAGGGATGCAGGCGGGGACTGGAGTTCTGCAGGAGGCGGGGAGAGCAGCAGACTGACACTAAAGAGATAAACACAGCCAGCTCTGACAAGCTGTTTGTCAGCAGCGTGGCTGTGATTTATGAGGGATTGTAGAGTGCAGGGGGACCTTATGGGGGTTTGGGATAGCAACAGAGGGTGGGCTGTATAGGCAGATCCAGCCTCTGTATGCAGATAATAATCTTCAAACTCACCTCGGGTTCTCTTTAATATACCCTGAGTAAAACCACAAATTCTATAACTGTGTCTTTAGCTGCTATGAAGTTACTAAGATTTTCATGGATCATATTTCTTCATTCTCCTTCCATGTAGAAAATCAGTTTGCCATCTATTTATAAGTTTAGAAAAGTAAGCAGTATCGTCAGAGGTTAAACAATGTTGTATTGCAGATAAAGGTTTTTTTTTTTTACATACAGTATTCAGTTAGCATTCATTTTTCAAGATGGATACATATACTGTACTAGGCTGGCTGGGAGCGTGTCTGGATAGAAACACAAACTTTGGACTCTCCATATAGCCTAGCACCCATGCCAGGCCAGCCTAGAACCCATCAGTTGGTTAAAGGCCACTAAGCCAATATAAGAATAATTACAATATGTAATGTAATCAAACAGCGAATGGTAGTACCATTGGCTGTTTGATTGCATTACGTATTGTAATTATTCCTATATTGGCTGGCTTAGTGGCCTTTATCAATTCTCTAAACAATAATTAGACATACTGCATTAGAGGTGGACAAGCCCATGAGTGTGATGGTACGGTGTATAAGAATAATCAGAACATTTGTATAGCGCTTTTCTCCTGTCGGACTCAAAGCGCTCAAGAGCAGCAGCCACTGGGACGCGCTCAGGAGGCCACCCTGCAGTGTTAGGGAGTCTTGCCTTGAAACTCCTTACTGAACAGGTACTGATCCTAGCCAGGATTCAAACCCTCGTCTCCCATGTCAAAGGCAGTGCCCTTAACCAGTACACTATCCAGCCACTAGGCCCCACATATGCTACTTGCCCCTAGTGATGGGCGAACACCTGGATGTTCGGGTTCGGGAAAGTTCGCCGAACATGGCCGAGATGTTCGGCATGTTCGGGCCGAACCCCGAACTTTCCGAACATCCAGCTTTTGGGGGCCCTATGGTGTCGCAGGCATAAGGGGGGAGCATGCCCCGATCCCGCGTTGAGGGAGGCCGGGCAGCGGGCGGTTCAGCAGTTCAGTACTGCTGAACCGCCCGCTGCCCGGCCTCCCTCAACGCGTCACTCTCCGGACTCCTCCTCCTCATTAAGTCACTGCATAGTGCCGCCCACTGCCAGCCGCCCACACTACCACCGGACACACCAGGTACTTTTTGAAACTTTGTTATGGGGAAGCGGGCAGAGGGGGGAGCGCTAGCGGAGGGGGTGGGGGGAATTTCCGACCCCCCCCCGCGATCGGGGCATGCTCCCCCCTTATGCCTGCGACCCCATAGGGGGGCAGTATTCGGCCGAACAGGGCCCTGTTCGGCCGAACAGGGGCCCTGTTCTGCCCTGTTCGGCGGCCATTAGAAGTTCGGGGCGAACCCGAACTTAAAAGGCCGAACACCATTAGGTGTTCGGCCGAACGCGAACATCACCCGAACAGGGTGATGTTCTGCAGAACCCGAACAGTGGCGAACACTGTTCGCCCAACACTACTTGCCCCAGGCCCCGCGTACTCTAAGGCCGCCTCTGCATAGGTTCAATAATCCTTTCTGGAAATGGCCTCCCCGGAAGACCAGATATGAAATAGAATGAAGTGAACTCACTATAGCTGCATTTTAAATGTACAGAAATAATGTGATGAGATCCTGAGGTCCTAGCTGCATTGGTTAACGTTGCTGGGCTGTCGGTGTTTGCACCAACCACCATCCTGCACTTACAAGAACTGCTGCCTAATAATATACTGTATTACCATGTTGGGAGTTGCAAACTCTCCCATGGATATTGGCAATTGAATTTTTGAAATCTTGACAGAACCACCCTGGCCTATTTTTTTTTGTAAATAAATTATGAGGGAGTTTAATAGGTGTATTACAAAATATATATAAAACTTTGGTTAATAACACCATTGTGAATGAATTAATTTGTCCAAATATTTTCAGAGGAAGTGATGATGATATTTTTAGTCATTTTAGATATTTATTTTCATTTGTCCATTGAATTGCAGTCCTAAGAAGAAGAAGGAAAGTTTATATCATCTCATTGCATAATCTGTGACTTTCCCCAAATTATTTTGAGGCCAGAATATTGTCCAAATTGTTTAATAGTTTGCATAGTTTCTGTTAGTGACTCATAGGGGTCAGCCAAATATAAGGCCAGAAACCCACTAGGAGCCATTTCTAATCACTAGTGATTTAAAAAAGCTCTTGCTAATGCAAATTACATTAGCAAGAGTTTTCAAATCGCAAAGCGCTCAGAAAATCGCTACTAGTGGGTTTGTGGCCTAACGGAATGTTGTCAGCATAAAGTGATATGATTTCAGTTAAATTATTATTTTGTAATGTGTGTGTGTGTATGTGTCTCAATCATTCAAAAATGCCTTGACCAATTTCAATGAAACTTGGTATACAGATCCCTTGCTACCTGTGAAGATATGTCCTGTGGGGTCTCACGTTCCCCCTGCACACCTGGGCGGAGCTACAAACAGCAAATAAGATTTCGCTCAGTGACGTCACTGGGAACATTTAAAGAGAAACTCCAACCTAGAATTGAACTTTATCCCAATCAGTAGCTGATACCCCCTTTTACATGAGAAATATAATGCATTTCACAAACAGACCATCAGGGGGCGCTGTATGACTGATATTGTGGTGAAACCCCTCCCACAAGAAGCTCTGAGGACCGCGGTACTCTGGGCAAACTGCCACAATGTAACAATGTTCACAGACAGGAAATGGCTGTTTACAGCTGTCTGTAACAGCCAGAACAGCTAGAAACAGCTACATAACCTGCCCACAGTAAAAATGTCACCATGTAATAAATGTCAGAATGTAAATCGGGGAGAGGGAAGATTTTACAATAAGCAAACACTGACTAAATCATTTATACATAATTATGGTAAGAAATGAAGCACTTTTTTTACTACATTATTTTGACTGGAGTACCTCTTTAAGAGACTGCCATTCTCACAGTAATCAAGCCACACTTGGCACAGTTGGTCACTTGGTGACCAAGGTGCAAAATTCAGGGAAAGTGTTCAGAGTATGAAACAGCCAATCAAATAAAAGCCATTCATTTTAAATGGGAAAATACAAACTGCAGCTATTCTTACAGTGCAAGATTCTCAAACTTGCCACACTTGCTTACTGGGTGAATGGGATTAATGTTCAGGAAAGTGGTTGGAGTTTACAACAGCCAATCAACATTCACTTATTGGTCTTCAAGGGGAATATTTAATTGTTGACATTCTTGCACTGTTAATGGCAGAGACCTCAAACCTGCTATAGTCGGTCAGAAAAGGGGGCTGAACCATAAACAGCCAATCAGATTTGTTTGATTGACAAACTGCGTTTATTCTCACATTATTGATGCCAAGGTCCCCAAAGCTCACAGACTTGGTCATTGAGTGATAGTGTGTCAAGATTACAAAAAAGTGGGTGGAGCCAACAACCAATTTTTTTAATGGGAAAATGTAAACTGCAGCCATTCTTACACTGTTAATGGCAGGGTTCTCAAACTTGCCACACCTGCTCACTGGGTGACTGGGATTAATATCCATGAAAGTAGGTGGAGCCTTCAACAGCCAATCAAAATTCACCTCTTGAGTTTCAAGGGGAATGTTTAAATTGCTGCCATTCTTACACTGTTAATGGCTGAGACCTTACACCTGGTAAAGTTGGTCATTGGGTGACTGGGGTTTAAATTCAGAAAAGGAAGAAAACCCCAAAACAGTCAATCATATTTGTTTGATTGATAAACGTCTCCATTCTCACATTATTGGGGATCTGTTGAAAAGGGCGCCTGAGCTGCCTGTATGAAAAGGGCGCCTCCATAGACATAAATGTTATTTTTGGAAATATGGGCTACAAGGTGGTGAAAAGGGCGCCCGCGTTTTGATATAGGCTACAATCGAGCGCCCCTTTGTAGCCCATATTTTTCGGCTACAAGGTTTTCGGCTACAGTAGGGCACCCCTTTGTAGCCCATATTTTTTAGTCGGCTACAAGATTTTGATTACAAAGTTTTTGATTCTGCTACAAAAGGGCAACCTTTTATAGCCAAGATTTTGATTCAGGGGTGCAGGGGGAGGTTAGGATTAGTCATGATAAGCGGGGGGGGGGACTAAGGGTTAGGCACCACTAGGGGGGTTTAGGGCTAGGCACCACCAGGGGAGTCTTAGGGTTAGGCACCAACTGGGGGGGGGGGGGTCTTAAGGTTAGGCACCACCAGGGGAGTCTTAGGGTTAGGCACCACCTGGGGGGTCTTAAGGTCAGGCACCACCTGGGGGGTCTTAGGGTTAGGCACCACCTGGGGGGTCTTAGGGTTAGGCACCACCAGGGAAGTCTTAGGGTTAGGCATCACCTGGGGGGTCTTAGGGTTAGGCACCACCTGGGGGGGTCTTAAGGTTAGGCACCACCTGTAGGGTCTTAGGGTTAGGCACCACCAGTGGGGTCTTAGGGTTAGGAAACACCAGGGAAGTCTTAGGGTTAGGCACCACCGGGGGGGGGGGGGGGTAGGGTTAGGGGAGGGTTCTGTGTGAGAGTAGGGAGAAGTTAGGTCATAGTAATCACCAGGGGCTGTCTTAGGGTTAGGCACCACCAGGGAGGGGTTAGGGTTAGGCACCACCAGGGAGGGGTTAGAGTTAGGCACCACCTGGGGATTTAGGCACCATCAGGGGAGGGTTCTGTGTGAGAGTAGGGAGAAGTTAGGTCATAGTAATCACCAGGGGCTGTCTTAGGGTTAGGCACCACCAGGGAGGGGTTAGGGTTAAGGTCCGTACACACGCCGGACTTTAGGCAACGACGGGTCCATCGTTGCCTCCCGCTGGGTGGGCGTGCCAGCGACAGTCCGGCGTGTGTACAGTCTGTCATCAGACTGATACGGCTGTTTCTGAGCGATCCACCCGGCGGATCGCTCAGAAACAGCCGTATCAGTCTGACGATAGACTGTACACACTCCAGACTGTCGCTGGCACGCCCACCCAGCGGGAGGCAACGACGGGTCCGTCGTTGCAAAAAGTCTGGCGTGTGTACGGACCTTTAGGCACCACCAGGGAGGGGTTAGGGTTAGGCACCACCAGGGGGGTTAGGGTTAGGCACCATCAGGGGAGGGATCTGTGTGAGAGTAGGGAGAAGTTAGGTCATAGTAATCACTTTTCTCAGCTATATCTAGAGCTCTTTTATAGCCCAACAAATTTTGCCTATAACAGCATCCTTTTTATAAACTAAGACTATATGGCATATATGGGCTACACCAGGTGTCCTTTGTAGCCGAATTTGACATATATGGGCTACACCAGGCACCTGTTGTAGCCGAAGTTATTATATGGGCTACACCAGGCACCCTTTGTAGCCGAAGTTGGTATATGGGCTACACCAATCGCCTTTTTTGTAGCCAAATTTGGCATATATGGGCTACACCAGGTGCCCTTTTTTCCAGGCGCCCTTTTCAAATAGACGCCATTATTGATGCCAAGGACTTTAAAAACTCACAAACTTGGTCACTGAGTGGCTGTGTGTCAACGTTAGAAAAAGTGGCTGGACCCAACAACAACCAAATACATACCGAGCAATGCTGGGTCTTAAAGAGACACTGAAGCGAAAAAAAATATATTATATAATGAATTGGTTGTGTACTATGAATAATTACTAGAAGATTAGCAGCAAAGAAAATATTCTCATACTTTTATTTTCAGGTATATAGTGTTTTTTCTAACATTGCATCATTCTATAATATGTGCACATTACACAACACTCAGCATTCAAAATGAGTCTTTCAGAGCAGTCTGTGAAGTAATGACTTCTCCTCTAGCAGAGGAAAAGTAAATAGTCCAGGAACAGTTGAGATAATAAAAGTCAGATAACAGCCCTCTCCACGACTAACTTAGTCGGAGAGCTTAATGGCTTGTTTGCATAAAGATAACAACTGGAGTTTCTCAACTCTTCCTGTACTGGAAACAATTAGACTGATGTATCTGATCTTAATGTTTTATTTCTTAGCTGTGCTACACATACAAATCATAATATCATCATTTTTTTTTTCGCTTCAGTGTCTCTTTAAGCTAGTACATTTAATACAAAAGACATTTTTACCCATAGGGCCATATGTAATTCAGTTTTTCTCCTGAGTTTTCTCTTAGGAGATAATTTTTTCATTTTCAATTTAAATTAACTTTTTAGCAGATTGCAATAGAAAGAGTAACAAAAGTAGGTGAAAAAGTACTATCAAAATTATTTTGAGTATTTTCTTGCTTGCTGTGGATGTAAGAGGCATTTTATTTACAAGTTGTGAAAATATCACCTAGGAGAAAACTCAGGAGAAAAAGGGATTTGCATATGGGCCATAGTGTGGTTTATTGCTTGTATCGAAAACCGGGGGGGGGGGGGGGGACCAAATACTTACATGAGCAATGGCGGGTCTTAAAGGGAAGGTTCACGGTAGTTACTAAAAAAATAAAAATCCAAATCCACTTACCCGTGGCAGGCAGGAGGTGCCCTCGACACCGCTCCGCAGGCTCCCGGTCTCCTCCAGTGGCGCACCCGACCTGGCCAGGCCGGCTGCCAGGTCGGGCTTCTTCTGCGCTCCAAAATGCACCTCACGCGGGCGCGCTGACGTCATCGGACGTCCTCCGGGATGTACTGCGCAGGCGCAGAACTACTGGCCAGGTCGGGTGCGCCACTGGAGGAGATCGGGAGCCTGCAGAGCGGCGCCGAGGGCACGTCCTGCCTGACACGGGCTGGAGGAAGCCCCAGGTAAGTGGATTAGTGGTTTTATTTTTTTAGTAATTACCTTCCCTTTAAGCTGGTACATTTAATACAAAAGACATCTTTACCCATAGTAAGATTGATTGCTTGTATCGAAAACCAGTCAGTATCTGGTGTAGCCACTATTTGCCTCACTCAGTGTAGCACATCTCCGTGGCATAGAATTGGTCAGGTTCTGATTGTGGCCGGTGGAATGTTGGTCCACTCCTCTTCAATAGCTGTGCGAAGTTGATGAATATTGTCAGGAACTGGAAAACGCTGTTATATACGGTGATCCAGAGCCTCCCAAACATGCTGAATGGCTGACATGTCCAGTGAGTGTGCTGGCCATGCAAGAATTGAGATGTTTTCAGCTTCCAAAATGTCAGGCTTGTCTGGTCAGCGGTTATGAGTCAGGCTGTATGCCCATATGACTGACCTATAGCCCAGCCCTAACGCCTGTGGAAACTCCTGCCTAATACAAACTACAATACCCTGCAGGCAGATTTAGCATATGCACTGACAGACAGCAATCACCAAACACAGCAATGAGAAATGCAAACACAGTGTACTGAATAGTCACCTGAGGCCTATAGGCTGAGGCAATCCAGACGGTAGCAGTATAGCAGATTATGGCTGAAGTAATATCACTAGACAAATGCGTGGTCAGACGGTCGGTCTAGGCGGCAGTCAAGGGATTCCGGGTACAAGCTGAGTCGGCAACAGGTAATCCAATAAGAAGCGTTGTCAGGTTCAAACCGGGTCGGTAATGGGTAGACAATCTGAAAGAAGCTTGGTCCAGGCCTTGTAAGGTTTTTTGCCTTCCCTGGATCAACTGGGATATGTGCAGTTTCAGGATAGTGTGCTTTTTTATTTTTTATGGTTGAACTTGATGGATGGATGACTTTTTTCCACCAAACTAACTAAGTAACTATGTAACATGGATCTCCAGTTGTTTGTGAAGGTTGCTAGTCAGCCTGACACAATGTGTACCTAGATCACTGCACGGTGTGGGCAAAAATGGTGATAGAAAAAGGAAAAGACAATAAGATGAAGGGGGAGGTATGAGGATTAGATTACTTGACATTCCTATGCTATATGTGCTGCACCTGATATATAACCATGTGTGGCATATAGAATATGGGCCTATCCAAGCATATCACAGATTTGCAGCATACCCACTAAGTAATTTGACAGAGCTTTCCCTTGCCTTTCCAGGTGACCAAAAGAATCACCAGCAAGACTGACATATTTATAACCTAGTAAAACAATACCAGTTGCCTGGCTGCCTGGCTGTCCTGCTGATCTCTTTGGCTCCAGTAGTGTCTGAATCACACTTCGGAAACAAGCATGTGGAAAATCCAGTCAGACTTCAGTCAGAACATCTGATCTGCTGCATGCTTGTTCCGGGTTTATGGCTAAAAGTGGAGAATCCGCAGGACAGTCAGGTAATCTTCACTGTGTAACCACTTCAGGACCAGAGGTTTTTTTCCCCTTCAAAACCAGAGCAATTTTCACATCACACTCCTCCCATTCATTCACCAATAACTTTATTGCTACTTATCACACTGAAATGATCTATATATTATTTTTTGAGGGTCAGACTAGGCTTTTCATTTTTAGGAGAAGGAAGATAGATACAATTGTTTATTTCATTTGTTTATTTTCGCCTCTGGTGTCCTTTAACCACTTCTCCCACTTACAGTGATGTGAAAAACAATTTGCCCCTTTCCTGATTTCTTATTCTTTTGCATGTTTGTCACACTTAAATGTTTCTGCTCATCAAAAACCGTTAACTATTAGTCAAAGATAACATAATTGAACACAAAATGCAGTTTTAAATGATGGTTTTTATTATTTAGTGAGAAAAAAAACCTCAAAACCTACATGGCCCTGTGTGAAAAAGAAATTGCCCCCTGAACCTAATAACTGGTTGGGCCACCCTTAGCAGCAATAACTGCAATCAAGCGTTTGCGATAACTTGCAACGAGTCTTTTACAGCGCTCTGGAGGAATTTTGGCCCACTCATCTTTGCAGAATTGTTGTAATTCAGCTTCATTTGAGGGCTTTCTAGCATGAACTGCCTTTTTAAGGTCATGCCACAACATCTCAATAGGATTCAGGTCAGGACTTTGACTAGGCCACTCCAAAGTCTTTATTTTGTTTTTCTTCAGCCATTCAGAGGTGGATTTGCTGGTGTGTTTTGGGTCATTGTCCTGCTGCAGCACCCAAGATCGCTTCAGCTTGAGTTGACGAACAGATGGCCGGACATTCTCCTTCAGGATTTTTTGGTAGACAGTAGAATTCATGGTTCCATCTATCACAGCAAGCCTTCCAGGTCCTGAAGCAGCAAAACAACCCCAGACCATCACACTACCACCACCATATTTTACTGTTGGTATGATGTTCTTTTGCTAAAATGCTGTGTTACTTCTTTGCCAGATGTAACGGGACACGCACCTTCCAAAAAGTTCAACTTTTGTCTCGTCGGTCCACAAGGTATTTTCCCAAAAGTCTTGGCAATCATTGAGATGTTTTTTAGCAAAATTGAGATGGGCCTTAATGTTCTTTTTGCTTAAAAGTGGTTTGCGCCTTGGATATCTGCCATGCAGACCGTTTTTGCCCAGTCTCTTTCTTATGGTGGAGTCGTGAACACTGGCCTTAATTGAGGCAAGTGAGGCCTGCAGTTCTTTAGATGTTGTCCTGGGGTCTTTTGTGGCCTCTCGGATGAGTTTTCTCTGCGCTCTTGGGGTAATTTTGGTCGGCCGGCCACTCCTGGGAAGGTTCATCACTGTTCCATGTTTTTGCCATTTGTGGATAATGGCTCTCACTGTGGTTCGCTGGAGTCCCAAAGCTTTAGAAATGGCTTTATAACCTTTACCAGACTGATAGATCTCAATTACTTTTGTTCTCATTTGTTTCTTTGGATCTTGGCATGATGTCTAGCTTTTGAGGTGCTTTTGGTCTACTTCTCTGTGTCAGATAGCTCCTATTTAAGTGATTTCTTGATTGAAACAGGTGTGGCAATAATCAGGCGTGGGGGTGACTACAGAAATTTAACTCAGGTGTGATAAACCACAGTTAAGTTACTTTTTAACAAGGGGGGCAACCACTTTTTCACACAGCTCCATGTAGATTTGGAGTTTTTTTTCCTCACTAAATAATAAAAACCGTCATTTAAAACTGCATTTTGTGTTCAATTATGTTATCTTTGACTAATAGTTAACGGTTTTTGATGAGCAGAAACATTTAAGTG
Source organism: Hyperolius riggenbachi (assembly GCF_040937935.1). NCBI lineage: Eukaryota > Metazoa > Chordata > Amphibia > Anura > Hyperoliidae > Hyperolius > Hyperolius riggenbachi. The sequence continues at coordinate 677,525,557 of NC_090646.1, forward strand.
TGACAAACATGCAAAAGAGTTACAAATCAGGAAGGGGGCAAATAGTTTTTCACACCACTGTATAATTAAAGACCCCCAATGTATCCTGCTGAAGAGCAATTTGATTTTCAAGATCTTTTAACATATTTTACCAATCCAATCTCTGAGGGTGGGAGGATCCTGACATCTCCACTTAACTGGAATTAAACTTTTAGCAGCTATCAACAGTTGGGGATCAATTGATCTTGTATATTTACTAATAGAATTTGACGTATCGTACAACAACACCTTAGATCACATGTGTCAAACTCCAGGCCTGGAGGGCCAGATCCATGCCAGTGTTTAGGATGGACTGAGAAAGAAAGGAATGTGTTCTACCTGATGGACCACACCTATCCTGATTCAGACCCATCAATTCATTTGAGCTGTATCAAAAATGTGTGAGGATCTCGGCCCTCGTAGGACCGGTTTGACATACCTGCCTTAGATGGATCCCAATCAATGCATTCCTCATCTACCCTTCCAATACATTTACATTCCATTATATTATCACAAGACCTTGAAAGTACAGGACACTCCCACACCAGATGTATTATGGTTCCTTTCACCCCACAACCTCTCCAACGCCTATCACTTACACCCGGGTATATAAAAGCCAATCTATCCGGAGTCCTGCACCATCTAGTTAACAGATTAAAATTAACTTCTTCATACAGGCTGAAGTAGAGAGGAATAACCTGTTAGAACCCTAATGAGGCTAGTAACACAGTTCAATAGTTCATCAGTATCACACAGGGTTATTACCTTGATTCAGGAGGATGAGGCTCTCAGCGTCGATTGTCAGTAGTGACAGATGTATCAGGAACAGGCAGTGAAGGTTCCAGGTATTAGGATAGAGTTCATGCAAAGACCACATGCAAGGTTATTCAATAGGTAATGGATAATCCAGGTTATGAGAGAGTTCATGTAAAGTCTGCATGCAAGGTTATTCAACAGGTAATGGATGTTCCAGGTAATATGTGAGGGAGTTCATACAAAGTCCGTATGCAAGGTTATTTAATAACTGGCAAGGATTTAGTTCAAGTATACTTATCGTCCAGTCCAGGTAGCATACAAGAATATCCAGTAAACAGGCAATGGTTGGTCCAGGCGGCAGACAAGAGTATTCAGTAACAGGCAAAGGTCGGTCCAGGCGGCAGGCAAGGGTATCCAGTAACAAGCAGAGGTCGGTCCAGGCGGCAGACAAGAGTATCCGGTAACAGGCAAAGGTCGGTCCAGGCGGCAGGCAAGGGTATCCAGTAGACAGGCCGAGGTCAGTCCAGGCAGCAGGCAAGAGTTTTCAGGGATCAAAGCAAGGGTTAATAACAGCAGACAAGGATAGTCAGATACAAGCCAAGGGTCAAGATCGAGTAATCTAACAAGTGAGAGCGCACCCAGCAAATAGTCAAAGCTAAGGAGCACTCTGCAGGTTTAAATACAGCTTTCATCCAGTCAGTGGCCGGCCACACTCCGCACATCCATACACCTACCTAGGTGTCAGCTGTAACGTCAGCTGACACCGCACTATCAGCTGACCAGAGTCAGCTGACTATTGTTTACATCTGTGGAGGGCGTACTGGGAAGGTGCTCTCCGTCTATCAGAATGTGCGGCCTGTGTCTCAGCAGCAGTGTCAGCAGCAGGGAACAAGCGTCGAGACCTGAATGCGGGTATCGGCAGAAGCATCACTAGAAACAGGCAGGTTCCTTATATAAACATTGCAATAACCGGGACAAATGGACAAATAAAATGTGTGGGTTTTAATTACGGTAGCATTTATTGTTTTACAATGGCAGAAAACTTAGAAATAATGATTTTTTTTCCTAATTTTTCCTGTTAAAACACATTTAGAACAAAATAATTCTTAGCAAAAAGTACACCCCAGAGAAAGCCTAATTGGTGGCAAAAAAACAAGATATAGATTGTTTCATTGTAATAAGTAGTAATAAAGTTATAGGTGAATGAATGGAAGGAGTGCAGACAGGTGAAAATTGCTATGGTTTTTAAGAGAAATACCCATGGAGGGTAAGTGGTTAAAATAGTATATATATATATATATATTAAGCAGTTTTTATTTATGAAGCTTGATCTTGAACGTTCCTTATTCACACAATATTGCAGAAGTTGGCATGCACCTTCACTGAGCAGTGTGACAATCAGCTTGAGTAATTAGAAAAGGCCAGGTCCCCAGACTTGGTTTCCTGATCAGTAAATCTCTGTGCAGGCTGAGGAAGAAGGGCTAAATATGTGTGATTTTCAGATAATTCTGCCTCAGTGGAAGGGAAGGTGACACAGGAGGGGATGAAGGTTTCATGTCTTATTATTCCAGCCATGCATTGTTTGCATAGTGCAGCAGGGGTGCTTCTAGGTTCCTGAGAGATCCGGGCAACCCTGGGCACCAAGAGTGAATGAAAACGGGCGTGGCCATGCTGTGTAAAGTGGGCGTGGTCATAGGTGGGGCCAAATGTACTTAAACATAGCAGTGGCGTAACTTAAAGAGAGTCTGAAGCGAGAATAAATCTCGCTTCAGACCTCATAAATAGCAGGGGCACGTGTGCCCCTGCTAAAACGCCGCTATAGCGCGGCTTAACGGGGGTACCTTCACCCCCAAATCCCCCTCGATACACCCGGGGAGCGCTTCCTGGTTGGGGCAGGGCTAACCGCCGCAGCCCTGCCCCACGCGCGTCTGTCAGCGCGTATCTCCGCCTCCCCCGCCCCTCTCAGTCTTCCTTCACTGAGAGGGGCGGGGGAGAGGCGGTGATGCGCCGCTGACAGACGCGACTGGAGGCAGGGCTGCAGCCGTTAGCCCTGCCTCCAGGAAGGGAAATTCTGCGACCTTTTTACGACACACTTTTGCGGGGGGTGGGTTGGGGGTGAAGGGACCCCCGTTTAGCCACGGGATAGCGGCGTTTTAGCAGGGGCACACGTGCCCCTGCTATTTATGAGCTCTGAAGCGAGATTTATTCTCGCTTCAGAGTCTCTTTAAATATATTCAATAGGCAGTATTTCACATATATACAGTGTAAGCCCCTTACCTGGCTTCTGTCTTGCCTTCGGCTGGCTGGCCTGTGTGCTGTACTCGGCTGGTGGTGATGCTGTGCTGGCCTGGCTGGTGGTGATGCTGTGCCGGCCTGGCTGGTGGTGATGCTGTGCTGGCCTGGCTGGTGGTGATGCTGTGCCGGCCTGGCTGACGGTGATGCTGTGCCAGCCTAGCTTGGCGGCGATGCTGTGCTGGCCTGTGCGCTGTACTTTGCTGGTGGTGATGCTGTGCCGGCCTGGCTGGTGGTGATGCTGTGCCGGCCTGGCTGGTGGTGATGCTGTGCTGGCCTGGCTGGTGGTGATGCTGTGCCGGCCTGGCTGACGGTGATGCTGTGCCAGCCTAGCTTGGCGGCGATGCTGTGCTGGCCTGTGCGCTGTACTTTGCTGGTGGTGATGCTGTGCTGGCCTGGCTGGTGGTGATGCTGTGCCGGCCTGGCTGACGGTGATGCTGTGCCAGCCTGGCTGGCGGTGATGCTGTGCCGGCCTGTGCGCTGTACTTGGCTGGTGGTGATGCTGTGCTGGCCTGGCTGGTGGTGATGCTGTGCCGGCCTGGCTGACGGTGATGCTGTGCCAGCCTGGCTGTGATGCTGTGCTGGCCTGTGCGCTGTACTTTGCTGGTGGTGATGCTGTGCTGGCCTGGCTGGTGGTGATGCTGTGCCGGCCTGGCTGACTGTGATGCTGTGCCAGCCTGGCTGGTGGTGATGCTGTGCTGGCCTGCCTGGTGGTGATGCTGTGCCGGCCTGGCTGACGGTGATGCTGTGCCAGCCTGGCTGGTGGTGATGCTGTGCTGGCCTGCCTGGTGGTGATGCTGTGCCGGCCTGGCTGACGGTGATGCTGTGCCAGCCTGGCTGGCGGTGATGCTGTGCTGGCCTGTGCGCTGTACTTGGCTGGTGGTGATGCTGTGCTGGCCTGGCTGGTGGTGATGCTGTGCTGGCCTGCCTGGTGGTGATGCTGTGCCGGCCTGGCTGACGGTGATGCTGTGCCAGCTTGGCTGGCGGTGATGCTGTGCCGGCCTGGCTGACGGTGATGCTGTGCCAGCTTGGCTGGCGGTGATGCTGTGCTGGCTTGTGCGCTGTACTTTGCTGGTGGTGATGCTGTGCCGGCCTTGCTGGTGGTGATGCTGTCCCGGCCTGGCTGGTGGTGACGCTGTGCCGGCCTGGCTGGTGGTGATGCTGTGCCAGCTTGGCTGGCGGTGATGCTGTGCTGTCCTGTGCGCTGTACTTTGCTGGCGGTGATGCTGTGCCGGCCTTGCTGGTGGTGATGCTGTGCCGGCCTGGCTGGTGGTGATGCTGTGCTGGCCTGCCTGGTGGTGATGCTGTGCCGGCCTGGCTGACGGTGATGCTGTGCCAGCCTGGCTGGCGGTGATGCTGTGCTGGCCTGTGCGCTGTACTTGGCTGGTGGTAATGCTGTGCTGGCCTGGCTGGTGGTGATGCTGTGCCGGCCTGGCTGGTGGTGATGCTGTGCTGGCCGGCCTGGTGGTGATGCTGTGCCGGCCTGGCTGGTGGTGATGCTATGCTGGCCTGGCTGGTGGTGATGCTGTGCCGGCCTGGCTGACGGTGATGCTGTGCCAGCCTGGCTGGTGGTGATGCTGTGCCGGCCTGGCTGGTGGTGATGCTGTGCCGGCCTGGCTGGTGGTGATGCTGTGCTGGCCTGCCTGGTGGTGATGCTGTGCCGGCCTGGCTGGCGATAATGCTGTGCTGGCCTGTGCGCTGTACTTGGCTGGTGGTGATGCTGTGCTGGCCTGGCTGGTGGTGACGCTGTGCCGGCCTGGCTGGCGGTGATGCTGTGCTGGCCTGTGCGCTGTACTTTGCTGGTGGTGATGCTGTGCCGGCCTTGCTGGTGGTGATGCTGTGCCGGCCTGGCTGGTGGTGATGCTGTGCTGGCCTGCCTGATGGTGATGCTGTGCCGGCCTGGCTGACGGTAATGCTGTGCCAGCCTGGCTGGCGGTGATGCTGTGCTGGCCTGTGTGCTGTACTTGGCTGGTGGTGATGCTGTGCCGGCCTTGCTGGTGGTGATGCTGTGCCGGCCTGGCTGGTGGTTATGCTGTGCTGTGCTGGCCTGCCTGGTGGTGATGCTGTGCCGGCCTGGCTGATGGTGATGCTATGCCAGCCTGGCTGGCGGTGATGGTGTGCTGGCCTGTGCGCTGTACTTTGCTGGTGGTGATGCTGTGCCGGCCTTGCTGGTGGTGATGCTGTGCCGGCCTGGCTGGTGGTGATGCTGTGCTGGCCTGCCTGGTTGTGATGCTGTGCCAGCCTGGCTGACGGTGATGCTGTGCCAGCCTGGCTGGCGGTGATGCTGTGCTGGCCTGTGCGCTGTACTTTGCTGGTGGTGATGCTGTGCCGGCCTTGCTGGTGGTGATGCTGTGCCGGCCTGGCTGGTGGTAAAGCTGTGCTGGCCTGCCTGGTGGTGATGCTGTGCCGGCCTGGCTGACGGTGATGCTGTGCCAGCCTAGCGATGCTGTGCTGGCCTGTGCGCTGTACTTTGCTGGTGGTGAGGCTGTGCTGGCCTGGCTGGTGGTGTCGCTGTGCCGGCCTGGCTGGCGGTGATGCTGTGCTGGCCTGTGCGCTGTACTTGGCTGGTGGTGATGCTGTGCTGGCCTGGCTGGTGGTGACGCTGTGCCGGCCTGGCTGGCGGTGATGTTGAGCCGGCCTGCCTTTGCTAGGTGACTTGCTGGGGCTTTGCTGGGCTGGGCAATTTGCTGGGGGAATTTTGGGGGGCTTTGCTGGGCTGGGGGCTTTACTAGGCTCTGCTTGGCTGTATGCTTTGCTGGGCTGGGACCAGGAGGCTTTGCTAGGCTGGGGGGCTTGCTTTGCTGGGCTGGGGCCCTGGGGCTTTGCTTGGCTGTAGATAGGCAGCTTCCCCCAGCATAGGTTAGATAGGCAGCTTCCCCCAGTATAGATTATATAGGCAGCTTCCTGCAGTGTAGGTTAGATAGGCAGCTTCCCCCAATATATGTTATATAGGTAGGTTCCCCCAGCGTAGATTAAATAGGTAGGTTCCCCCAGTATAGGTTAGATAGGTAGGTTCCCCCCAGTGTAGGTTAGATAGGTAGGTGCCCCCAGAGTAGGTTAGATAGCTAGGTTTCCCCAGCGTAGGTTAGATAGGTAGGTTCCCTCAGTATAGGTTAGATAGACAGCGTCCCCAGTATAGATTAGATAGGTAGGTTCCCCTAGCGTAGATTAGATAGATAGGTTCCCCCAGTATAGATTAGATAGGTAGGTTCCCATAGCGTAGGTTAGATAGGTAGGTTCCCCCAGTATAGATTAGATAGGTAGGTTCCCATAGCGTAGATTAGATAGGTAGGTTCCCCCAGTATAGATTAGATAGGTAGGTTACCCCAGTATAGATTAGATAGGTAGGTTCCCCCAGTATAGATTAGATAGGTAGGTTCCCCCAGTATAGATTAGATAGGTAGGTTCCCATAGCGTAGATTAGATAGGTAGGTTCCCCCAGTATAGATTAGATAGGTAGGTTCCCCCAGTATAGATTAGATAGGTAGGTTCCCCCAGCGTAGATTAGATAGGTAGGTTCCCTCTAGAGATGGTCGCTGGATTCCGCGGAATTGAGATTTCCGCGATTGCGGTCGGAAATTGGTGATTCCGTTCCGTCGCAGCGGAATGGAATTGCTATAGCGCTATGGCGGAATTTCCGCGGAGCGATGCGGAATTCCGCCGGAATGCGGATTTTTGTAAGCCAATCACAAGGAAGCCCCTAGAAGAAGCTTAAAGTGAAAACAACAGGATTTCTGCATGAAAATAGGAATTATTTTAGCAGCAATTACAGTCTTAACAAAAACCAATCAATCCTATGTTAGCAACCAGCTCCCTAGCTATCTCACCTATCCCAACCATTTTGTATAGGTCCCAAAGCTTACGCAACACCTCCTGCAGCGCCAAAAACACCACCATGGAACCACCATCATGTCCCAAAGCTTACGGGACACCTCCTGCGGCACCAAACTGACCACCATGGGACCACCGCTAGGTCCCATGGCTTAAGTGACACCTCCTGCGGTGCCAAAATGACCGCCATGGGACTACCGCTAGGTCCCATGGCTTAAGCGACACGTCCTGCTGCAAAAAAAAACAAAACAAAAATTAAAAATAATCTAAAAAAAACAAAAAAATGACCGGGGGAACAGCCACTAGGTCCCATGGGCTACCATTTAGCATGAACAAGGTTTCATTTGCGATTACTTTAATTTTTCCGGCGGAATGCGGAGTTCCGTGGAAATCCGCAAAATTCCGCGGAAATGTAATGGCGACGGAATTTAGCGCTGGCGGAATTCCACAATTCCGGCAGAACTGAATTTTCTCTTTTCGATCATCCCTAGTTCCCTCGGTATAGGTTAGATAGGCAGCGTCCCCCAGTATAGATTAGATAGGTAGGTTCCCCCAGTATAGGTTTGTTATGATCACTTCTGCAGCATGTACTGCTGGCTGCAGTTGTACTGTAGACAAGCAGTTTTTGATTTCTTTACATGCATTTGCTCGCATAGTTTTGCTTGCACTCACACTAAGAGCCTGATTCACAAAGCGGTGCAAAGTGTTTGCACGCGAGTGAAAAGCCCCTTATCACGCCTAAACTCACTTTAGGCATGATAAGAAGAAACTCGCGCGAATTTTCCACGCGCAAAGTTTTGCGCGCGCGCGCAGCACCCGGCGCTTCGCGCAAAGCTCCCATTAAGCCCTATGGGACTTTGCGCGCGCTTACGCGCGTACGCGCGGTACCTTCGCGCGAGTTAGAACACAAAGCGGTGATAACTAGGTGGTGCAAAGGTTATCACGCCTAAAGTCTTTTAGGCGTGATAACTGAGTTATCACCGCTTTGTGAATCGAGCTCTAAGTGTTGATTTCATCTGCAGTTGCTCGGCAGTTCATGACAGTTTGGGATGTTCTTGTAAAGTCAAACATTGTCTGTTGCAGTGGAGCTGCAATCCCTTTCATGCAGGTTGCATAGCTTTGTCTGCCTTTCCCTGCTGCCAGCTTGTGACTGATTATCATTCACCTGTGTGGGAATCTGCATGTCTGCTCCCATTGGATGACCCCAGTATAAAGAGCTGCTTCCTGCAGGGCTCCACGGGCTATCATAGTTTCAGTCTCTGCCTGTTACTCTGGGCCCCTGTTCCTGTTTCTCGTGTTATCCCGTGTGGACTGCACTGACTCCTGCGCAGGAGTCAGTGAGTCCTTCTAGTCCTGTTCTTGTTTATCAGTATTTGTTACTTTGCTAGTCTTGCATCATATATTGGTTCATCGCCAATATATACGCATACTAGTGTGTTTGTTATTTTCCTTGTATTCGTGTTACGTTAATACATCAGTGTTGCTGATATATACGTACTCAAACTGTTTATATCCTGTGTTCAGTCAGTCAGGTTCCAGCACGTTTCGGTAGGTTGCGCTTATCGTGATTGTTATAATTTAAGTAGGCCTCAGTTACTTGGCCTGAGTTTTATGTAAAAGGCTTGTCCGCAGTGTATGCCTTTAAAATAAATAGAGGTTTTGTGATGCAGGCAGAGGCATCTCAGGGTCTGCGTGTAGCAGAGGATACACGCAGATACTGAGAACATGTTCCTAAAAGAAGGCCATCGGCCACTCTGACCTCAACACGTCCACCACAGGAACAGTAAACATCGGCCATATTTACTAAACATCCACATTCCTGCATATAGGCCAAATGCCTCATTGATTATTAATCAAGTAGGTGTGTATGATGACACCACGAGTGGGTCCACCAATAATCTGATCTAGGGGGTGGCGAAGATGATGTCATATTTAACTCTTTCCTAGTCGGTATTAATAGCCGGACGAGCTGAAAAAGGGCTCTCTCTCTCTCTGATTCCTGCTATGCTTCAATACTGACTAGGACCTCTAAGAATGTTCTTCCTTTCTGTAATCTGATATAATGTATGCTGTACATAGGTAGTCTAGATGTAACATAGAGTAGATACAAGAAGACCTGGGTACTTTCAGAAGGAAGGTACTCACGCCGCTGTAACGCAACATGGAAGTCTGCTTGGCAAGGAGATGATAAACTGTATCTATCTGTATTTCTGTTACTTGAATAAATAACGTAAACATTGAAGAAGCCTGAGAAAGTCTATCTCCTGTTTGCTGTGTGGAGAGTCAAGTGATCTCACAGTCTGTGAGACGCAACTGTAAGAAGTTACTGGTGTCGAAGCAAGGTGATATAGAAAGATTCTAACAATGGTGCCGAAACCCGGGAGGGACAGCGCATCAGGGGGGGTGCCGGAGTTGGAAAAAAGGGAGTTGACCAATCCGGGTTTCCGTCGCCGCTGCTGCAGAGCGGTAACGTTTTTTCCGGTCTTTGTCGTGGACAGGGCCTACCCAGAGAGCCTGGTTACAGGAAGACCAAGAGGTCTTGCTCTCTCTCTTCCAGGGGTAACCGCCTAGAGCAGAGAAGTTGTGTGAGCACGAACATCGAAAAGTGAAACATAAAAGAAAGAAACCAGGTACTGGGAGGTTCAGACGCTGGGATCTGCGGGTCAAGCCGTTTTAGGGGGGATTGTTATAATTTAAGTAGGCCTCAGTTACTTGGCCTGAGTTTTATGTAAAAGGCTTGTCCGCAGTGTATGCCTTTAAAATAAATAGAGGTTTTGTGATGCAGGCAGAGGCATCTCAGGGTCTGCGTGTAGCAGAGAATACACGCAGATACTGAGAACATGTTCCTAAAAGAAGGCCATCGGCCACTCTGACCTCAACACGTCCACACAAACACTGGTCCACATGACAGCCCAGGGGCCCCAGGTCTCTCTCACTCGCTGGGGCCCCCAAACCACCATGCGACACCTAGAGGGAAGTGTGAGCAAGCCCTGGACCTCACCTCCAGGGAACTCACCCCACCACCTCTAAACTGAATGCCAACTGCAACAAACACAATTGCTCACTTCCAGCATAGAGCAATATCCTGCCTCTATCTGGCCAGCAGACGCCAGTCAGCCAATCCACCTCCAGGGAACTCACCCCACCACTTCTAAACTGAATGCCAACTGCAACAAACACAATTGCTCACTTCCAGCATAGAGCAATATCCTGCCTCTATCTGGCCAGCAGACGCCAGTCAGCCAATCCACCTCCAGGGAACTCACCCCACCACCTCTAAACTGAATGCCAACTGCAACAAACACAATTGCTAACTTCCAGCATAGAGCAATATCCTGCCTCTATCTGGCCAGCAGACGCCAGTCAGCCAATCCACCTCCAGGGAACTCACCCCACCACCTCTAAACTGAATGCCAACTGCAACAAACACAATTGCTAACTTCCAGCATAGAGCAATATCCTGCCTCTATCTGGCCAGCAGACGCCAGTCAGCCAATCAAACACACAATCAAATTGGCTGACTGGCGTCTGCTGGCCAGATAGAGGCAGGATATTGCTCTATGCTGGAAGTTAGCAATTGTGTTTGTTGCACTCAACACGTCCACCACAGGAACAGTAAACATCGGCCATATTTACTAAACATCCACATTCCTGCATATAGGCCAAATGCCTCATTGATTATTAATCAAGTAGGTGTGTATGATGACACCACGAGTGGGTCCACCAATAATCTGATCTAGGGGGTGGCGAAGATGATGTCATATTTAACTCTTTCCTAGTCGGTATTAATAGCCGGACGAGCTGAAAAGGGTCTCTCTCTCTCTCTGATTCCTGCTATGCTTCAATACTGACTAGGACCTCTAAGAATGTTCTTCCTTTCTGTAATCTGATATAATGTATGCTGTACATAGGTAGTCTAGATGTAACATAGAGTAGATACAAGAAGACCTGGGTACTTTCAGAAGGAAGGTACTCACGCCGCTGTAACGCAACATGGAAGTCTGCTTGGCAAGGAGATGATAAACTGTATCTATCTGTATTTTCTGTTACTTGAATAAATAACGTAAACATTGAAGAAGCCTGAGAAAGTCTATCTCCTGTTTGCTGTGTGGAGAGTCAAGTGATCTCACAGTCTGTGAGACGCAACTGTAAGAAGTTACTGGTGTCGAAGCAAGGTGATATAGAAAGATTCTAACAGTGATCACCCTTGCTTAGCTAGCTTAGTCCTGTTCCTGTTACCATTGCGTGGATTGCGCTCACTTCTGCGTAGAAGTAGCGAATCCTTCTGTAATAAACGATGGAGAGGCAGCTGCGGGGAACAGCGCTACCACCGCAGCTGCCTCCAGCTCTCTGCTTAGCAATGTATCCGTGTCTGACAGCGGCTGACGGGTCTATGCGGCTGACGGGTCTGTCAGCCGCACATAAGGTTGCATTGTCGCGTGCGTGCGCGCACAGACAGGACCTTTATGCGAGGAGGAGGCGCGTCAGCTGACCGGCCTCCTCTGCCTTATAAGCCTAGCTGAATCACTCGCAACTTGTCTGCTGTTGCGAATACTTTGTGTTAGTGCTCAGACCTTAGATAGTTCCGGTGTGCTTTGATCCGGGAGGAAACCGGGGATTTCACACAAGATAGGAATTATTTGATAGCTATTAAGATACTTCATTACTGTGTTATTATCTGTGTATGACTCTGGCTCTTTCTGACTACTCTTCTGCTCAGTGATTCTGTACCTCTGCCCATCTGATCTTGTTGTCCGACTCTGCCTGTTTATATCTTTCTGCCTCTGCCTTCCGATTTTGTACTGCATCTGTCTGTCTGTTGCCAACTCGATTAGTCTGACCACTCTACTCTCACCAGAGGGCCCTTGACTCTGGTGAGGGGCGCTGTACTGTTAGTACCCACCAGCTCCTCTGGTGAGGTTTAGCTAAACCTATCAGTACTGCTGTTGCACCAATCACTATACTTGCTATTAGCTATCTCATCAGCTGTCTGGTATATCTGTATTATAGGTGATACTGCAGATCACCTGATAATCAGAACTCTGTTCATGCTGACAGAAATCGTTACACCTTCCTAGTCCTGTTCCCTGTATTGCTCCAGTTCCTAACCAGTATTCCTTGCTTATGTTATATATCGGTTCATCGCCAATATATACATATGTGTGAAGAAACGCGGAAGAGCTGCCGCTTTAAGTCAGCGTGAGGTGGCTCTTTCCGCGGATGGCATGGCGGAACGCGGAGAAACCGCCGCGTCTGACGCGGCGGTTAGCGTGCACGGGTCTGTTGCTAACAGTATGACCCAGCGCGGGGAGGCCGCCGCCTGTGCCATTGGCGGTGCGACCAGCCCCACGCGCAGGTCAGCAAACATATTGCAAGACAGTGTTGGTGTGGCTGGGACTCATAGTCCTCCAAGATTTAGAATGACGCGCGTGCGCGCAGAGAGGCAGAGTTTATATGGCAGCCAAAAGAAGGTCAGCTGACCAAGCTGGTCAGCTGACATTTGCTTCACTCCTCATTGGCCCAGCACTTAGGGGAGGCGCTGGAGAGCGCTGGTGTATATATACTGGAGCCTGGTCATTCCTCCAGTGTCTGGCGTTGCGATCACTACGTGGTAGCACTCAGACCCTGTCCGTTCTGTGACATTAGCTGTAATTATTTAGACAGTTTCCTAGGTGTTGACGTCTAAGGATCTCACACCTTAGACTAGGAATTGTGATTATCTGTTATGACCTTATGCTTGCCTGACTATTCTTCTGAACTCTGATCCTGTACCTTGCTATTCTGATACTCTTTTGCCGAACCCCGGCTAGCCCTTAGACTCTGCATCTGCCTCTTGATTCTGTACCTCGATATATCTGATACCCTGTTGCCGAACCCTGCTTGTCTGTTTACTCTGCATCTGTCTCCTGATTTTGTACCTGATCTGTCTGTGTGTTAACGACCTGGCTTGCCCGACCTCGAGAACTGACCTTACTGTTAGAGGCAGTTCCCAGATCCGTTAGTGACACTACCTCATTGGTGTCACTCATGCTCTGTCCTTCCTACGCTCAGCCTGACTCCTCCCTCGGGAGAGTCTAGGCCTTTGGAAGGAATCTGTACTTGCGCAGTACTCTATACTGCCCTGTACCTGATCTTGAGGTGCAGCCCTCAAAACATTACTGTTGCACCAAACACTCGTACTCTACTCAGGTGTCCAGAGGTTAGAAAGTATATCTGATTATCGGTGATACTGCAGATCATCAATAATCGGGTATATATCTGTATTCCCACTGATTCTGCAGATCACCGGTAATCAGATCCTCTCTGTGTTACACCGATCATTACAATATGTTAGTCAGTCGTTTGTAGTTTCATTGATAGCTGTAATTGTAATACACTAGGAATATCATATCTGTTGTATATTTGTATGTATTGCGTTGCCTGCCTTTGACTCTGCTGTTTCCTGACTATTCTGTCCTGTCCTTGTGAGGTACGCCATCGCTGCGGTCACATTGGCTGCCTCATTCCAGTCTGTCTTGTTTATGGACGCTTGCTGTCACTAAAGCAGTGACTAGTTTAGCAAGCGTTCATTCTGTCTACCTGTCCTAGTCTTTCTGGGTTCTGGTTTGTGCGCTCAGCGCTACCTTGCGCTGAGCCACTATTGTTCAGTATTGTTTGTGGTTGCTCGGATCTACGCCTGCTCTGTGCGCCACATCTCCTATTAGAGTCAGTCCTCTCCTCCACTAGTGCGCTCGCACTATAACTGGGGATATCCTGGTTCCTTGTGCTTGCGTGTGCATCTCCTTCACGTCAGGATATGCGTTAAGTGCTGACTGTGGAGAATATACCACCAAGCGTGACAAGGTTAGATAGGTAGGTTCCCCCAGTATATATTAGATAGGTAGGTTCCCCCAGTATAGATTAGATAGGTAGGTTCCCCCAGCATAAATTAGATAGGTAGGTTCCCCCAGTATAGGTTAGATAGGTAGGTTCCCCCAGTATAGGTTAGATAGGTAGGTTCCCCCAGTATATATTAGATAGGTAGGTTCCCCCAGCGTAGATTAGATAGGTAGGTTCCCCCAGTATATATTAGATAGGTAGGTTCCCCCAGTATAGGTTAGATAGGTAGGTTCCCCCAGTATAGATTAGATAGGTAGGTTCCCCCAGTATATATTAGATAGGTAGGTTCCCCCAGCGTAGATTAGATAGGTAGGTTCCCCCAGCGTAGATTAGATAGGTAGGTTCCCCCAGTATAGGTTAGATAGGTAGGTTCCCCCAGTGTAGATTAGATAGGTAGGTTCCCCCAGTATATATTAGATAGGTAGGTTCCCCCAGCGTAGATTAGATAGGTAGGTTCCCCCAGTGTAGATTAGATAGGTAGGTTCCCCCAGCGTAGATTAGATAGGTAGGTTCCCCCAGCGTAGATTAGATAGGCAGCTTACCCTAGTGTAGGAGGGGGCACTGGGCGGAGCGGCGGGGGGGAACGGGGAGTTAAACACTCACCTGTCTTCAGATCGCCGCAGGCACAGCTTCCATGTGCTTCCGGCTTCCTCCCCGCGTTGTCCCTCACATTGGTAACAGCACCCCATGTGATGTCATCACAGGGAGCATTGTAACCAAGATGACGGACGCCGCAGGGAGGAAGTCGGAAGCACATGGAAGCTGTGCCTGCGGTGATCTGAAGACAGGTGAGTGTTTAACTGCCCGCTCCACCCAGTGCCCCCTCTTGCCAGTCAATAGATCCGGGGCACCATGGCAACAGGTTCCCGGCCGGTGCCCCGGATCAAAGGCCCTAGTGACGCCCCTGTAGTGCAGTGACACGTCCAGGAGATGGCTTTGCCCATAGATTCCTAGGGTAAAACTTGGGTGAAAAGGGATGGAATAATAGCCATGCTCTGCTTGCTGTGCTAGCTGTCTGTCATAATCGATTACCCAGACCATAAAACCCGACAGATATACCTCCTGTCAGCCATGTGCATTGGATGTGTAGCAGCTGAACACCCAGCACCAGCATTAACCCTTCATAAATAAAATGTGTGCTGCTGGGTATTCAGTAAAATGTATACTACGTATATTGCTGGAGCCTCTATTACTAGTGTCAATCAATCATTCCTACTCTTCCAATATTCCACACTGCTGGTGAAATAGGAATGAGTGGATTATAATGAGCTTATAAAGGGTACCTGAAGCAAAAAAAGTCATATACTGACCTCCATAGAGGGAAGCTTCTGGATAGTATGGAGGCTTCCCCCACCCTCCTTGCACCTCCTGATCCAGCGCTGTGACCAGGGCCGGATTTCTGGGAAGGCCAGAAAAGGCCACGGCCTAGGGCGATAAAATCAGATAAGATAAGAAGGGCGGCATGACTTGGAGAGAGAAGAGGTCATATGTCAAAGTAAATAATCTCTTCTGGTCCCGCAGCGCAGCCATCCAGCGTCCTGCTCTGCACTAATAGCTGAATTCCAGAGTTCCCCAATCCCTGCATCTCTCTCTCACTTCCTGATGTGTTATAACAATCAGGATCAATCATAACTGTCACTGATAATCCATTCCTCTGTATGAAGGACATACAGATAGATGTGAGAAATACCAGAGATTTACATTACAAGACAAGACAAGACAAATAACATTTATATTGCGCTTTTCTCCTTGCGGACTCAAAGCGCCAGAGCAGAGCAGCAGCCACTAGGGCGCGCTCTATTGGCAGAAGCAGTGTAAGGGAGACTTGCCAAAGGTCTCCTACTGAATTAGTGCTGGCTTACTGAACAGGCAGAGCCGAGATTCGAACCCTGGTCTCCTGTGTCAGAGGCAGAGCCCTTAACCATTACACCATCAGCCAACTGCAAATTACAAAGCAGATAGAACTAAGCTCCGCTGAGTTTTAATGCAGGCATTCACAAACATCAGTGAGCTCCGCTAGTTTATAATCTTCACCTCTTTTACAGCTTTGACACTGACCCCAGCAGTCATTAATTACTTTATCTAACCCTAATTTATGTTTCTCTTTTTTTTTCCTAGCTAGCAGTGATCTCATCTGCTTCAGTTAACTCTTTCCTGGCTCATTTTCTGTCCTTCAGCTCCTACCATCTATGAGAACTGCTTGAATAAAAATGCAGTTTGCTTCCCTTTCATTGCTAAACTGTCACTTTAAAGGACACCTGAGCTGTTACTACCTCTATGCTAGCGTGTATGGTTTTGCATCCTTCTACTTTCCTGTAGCAGTAGAGCATTGTACCATCTTAACCATCAGCGAAAGCAGAGAGTTTTGAATCAGGATGATACAATTTATTGGTTAAAAGAAAAAGAGTAAGCTTTGTGCTAATAAACCTTCTTCAGACTTTGTTCTTGTATACTGTCAATATGTTAGAGCACACCATCATATGTACCATATGTACATTCAACATTCAAAAGAGATGCATAGATTTTTCAGCAAATATAAATACATGTCATTCAGATGCTTTAAAGGGGACCTGAACTCTTGCACAGGACAGAAGGAAAACAGAGAAATGTACCCTGTATGTATTTAGAGAGCCTGTCTAATTCCCCCTCCTCTGTGTCTAATCACAAGTTGTAATTTATCTCTGCACTGTGTCACCTGACTGCCACAACATCTAAGCTCATTTGAAAGCACAGGATGTTAAAATTACAGTGGTGTGAAAAACTATTTGCCCCCTTCCTGATATCTTATTCTTTTGCATGTTTGTCACACTTAAATGTTTCTGCTCATCAAACACCGTTAACTATTAGTCAAAGATAACATAATTGAACACAAAATGCAGTTTTAAATTATGGTTTTTATTATTTAGTGAGAAAAAAAACTTCAAATCTACATGGCCCTGTGTGAAAAAGTGATTGCCCCCCTTGGTAAAAAATAACTTAACTGTGGTTTATCACACCTGAGTTCAATTTCTGTAGTCACCCCCAGGCCTGATTACTGCCACACCTGTTTCAATCAAGAAATCACTTAAATAGGAGCTATCTGACACAGAAGTAGACCAAAAGCACCGCAAAAGCTAGACATTATGCCAAGATCCAAAGAAATTCAGGAACAAATGAGAACAAAAGTACTGTAATTGAGATCTATCAGTCTGGTAAAGGTTATAAAACCATTTCTAAAGCTTTGGGACTCCAGCGAACCACAGTGAGAGCCATTATCCACAAATGGCAAAAACATGGAACAGTGATGAACCTTCCCAGGAATGGCTGGCCGACCAAAATTACCCCAAGAGTGCAGAGAAAACTCATCCGAGAGGCCACAAAAGACCCCAGGACAACATCTAAAGAGCTCCAGGCCTCACTTGCCTCAATTAACCAGCCTGGCGGTATGGACGAGCTCAGCTCGTCCATCACCGCCGGAGGCTGCCGCTCAGGCCCTGCTGGGCCGATTTGCATGAAATAAAGTGCAGCACACGCAGCCGGCACTTTGCCAGCCGCGTGTGCTGCCCGATCGCCGCCGCTCTGCGGCGATTCGCCGCGAGCAGCGGCGAAAGAGGGTCCCCCCAGCCGCCCGAGCCCTGCGCAGCCGGAACAAATAGTTCCGGCCAGCGCTAAGGGCTGGATCGGAGGCGGCAGACGTCAGGACGTCGGCTGACGTCGATGACGTCACTCCGCTCGTCGCTATGGCGACGATCTAAGCAAAACAAGGAAGGCCGCTCATTGCGGCCTTCCTTGTTTATTCTGGGCGCCGGAGGCGATCGGAAGAACGCCTCCGGAGCGCCATCTAGTGGGCATTCATGCAGCCAACTTTCAGTTGGCTGCATGAAATAGTTTTTTTTTTATTAAAAAAAAACCCTCCCGCAGCCTCCCTGGCGATCTTATCAGAACGCCAGGGTGGTTAAAGTCAGTGTTCACGACTCCACCATAAGAAAGAGACTGGGCAAAAACGGGCTGCATGGCAGATATCCAAGGCACAGACCACTTTTAACCAGCTGAGCGGTCTGGACGAGCTCAGCTCGTCCAACACCGCCAGCGGCTGCCGCTCAGGCCCTGCTGGGCCGATTTTAACGAAATAAAAAGCAGCACACGCAGCCGGCACTTTGCCAGCCGCGTGTGCTGCCTGATCGCCGCCGCTCTGCGGCGATTCGCCGCGAGCAGCGGCGAAAGAGGGCCCCCCTAGCCGCCTGAGCCCAGCGTAGCCGGAACAAAAAGTTCCGGCCAGCGCTAAGGGCTGGATCGGAGGCGGCTGACGTCAGGACGTCGGCTGACGTCGATGACGTCACTCCGCTCGTCGCTATGGCGACGATATAAGCGAAACAAGGAAGGCCGCTCATTGCGGCCTTCCTTGTTTATTCTGGGCGCCGGAGGCGATCGGAAGATCGCCTCCGGAGCGCCCTCTAGTGGGCTTTCATGCAGCCAACTTTCAGTTGGCTGCATGAAATAGTTTTTTTTTTATTTAAAAAAAACCCTCCCGCAGCCACCCTGGCGATTTAATCAGAACGCCAGGGTGGTTAAGCAAAAAGAACATTAAGGCTCGTCTCAATTTTGCTAAAAAACATCTCAATGATTGCCAAGACGTTTGGGAAAATACCTTGTGGACTGACGAGACAAAAGTTGAACTTTTTGGAAGGTGCGTATCCCGTTACATCTGGCAAAGAAGTAACACAGCATTTCAGCAAAAGAACCTCATACCAACAGTAAAATATGGTGGTGGTAGTGTGATGGTCTGGGGTTGTTTTGCTGCTTCAGGACCTGGAAGGCTTGCTGTGATAGATGGAACCATGAATTCTAATGTCTACCAAAAAATCCTGAAGGAGAATGTCCAGCCATCTGTTCGTCAACTCAAGCTGAAGCGATCTTGGGTGCTGCAGCAGGACAATGACCCCAAACACACCAGCAAATCCACCTCTGAATGGCTGAAGAAAAACAAAAAGAAGACTTTGGAGTGGCCTAGTCAAAGTCCTGACCTGAATCCTATTGAGATGTTGTGGCATGACCTTAAAAAGGCAGTTCATGCTAGAAAGCCCTCAAATGAAGCTGAATTACAACAATTCTGCAAAGATGAGTGGGCCAAAATTCCTCCAGAGCGCTGTAAAAGACTCGTTGCAAGTTATCACAAACGCTTGATTGCAGTTATTGCTGCTAAGGTTGGCCCAAACGGTTATTAGGTTCAGGGGGCAATTTCCTTTTCACACAGGGCCATGTAGGTTTTGAGGTTTTTTTCTCACTAAATAATAAAAACCATCATTTAAAACTGCATTTTGTGTTCAATTATGTTATCTTTGACTAATAGTTAATGGTTTTTGATGAGCAGAAACATTTAGGTGTGACAAACATGCAAAAGAATAAGAAATCAGGAAGGGGGCAAATAGTTTTTCACACCACTGTATGTCTGCTTCCATAAAAGCAGGAAGTAGACATACTGCAGATTTATTGCAGGATTTGTATCAGCTGTAACAAATAAATGTTTTTATTCAAAAGGTTATGTTGTTGCGTATCTTTTAGAGCAGAGAGGAAGTTCTGAGTTCAGGTCCACTATAATTACAACAGAACATCCAAAGTGGGTCTTGACAGGATGTTTGCTGCTTACCTGTTCTCTGTTTTGGATGGGCTTCTCTCCATTGCACTGCCCTGCCACCTGTTTGTGACTCCGACTGCAGCCAGTCGCACAGAGGACAAAGAAGCAGCGCATGCTCTGGCCACTCCCGCTCCCTGCCACCTGTCTGTGGCTCCGACTGCAGCCAGTCGCACAGAGGACAAAGAAGCAGCGCATGCTCTGGCCACTCACGCTCCCTGCCACCTGTCTGTGGCTCCGACTGCAGCCAGTCGCACAGAGGACAAAGAAGCAGCGCATGCTCTGGCCACTCGCGCTCCCTGTAATTTCTCTCTCCTGCCCATGGCCGGTACAGTGTTATGCATTCTTGACAAGTACCGGTCATACATCAGCATCATTTCTCAAGTATGCATGCCCAGAACACTATCAGCTGCTGTGCACATGCGGGCAGGAGCGCACATTACAGGAATTATTTGTTGAATGGGGGCAGAGCAGCAAAACTGAAATGAGCCCATTCAAACCAGTGATCGCTAGTCAGTGATGGATAAAATATTTTTTTTTTGGGGGGGGGGGGGGGGCACTTGGTAACAGCAGGCCTAGGGCACTGGAAAGTACAAATCCGGCCTTGGCTGTGACCCTCTGAGCAGATTCAACAAGGGCCTGTCCAATATGGTCACATGGCTGTGCTGTCCTCTGTGTATGATCTTGGCTGCACTGCACAGGCATGAATACAGCCCGAGTCTATGCCGTAAGACGTACAGGAGTGTGAGGGAGCAGGTGCTGGCCATACTTGTACACGCACGGAAGCACTGCCACAATGAAGAAGAGGACCAGTGGGGTGGATGAGGATGAAGACTCTGGATCATCCACAGGCACCTCTGTACCAAGGTAGATATATAACATTTCCTTTAAAAAAGAATACAACTCACAGGTTTACTTTATCAGAATCAGAATCAATTTATTTTTCGCCAAGTAAGTTTGCACCTACAAGGAATTTGTCTTGGCAGTTGCTTAACAAACACAAACAAAAACAATACAAGGACAGACAGTGTGTATATTACAAGTCAAGGACATTATGCAAGTATAGTGGCAGTAAGCAATGTGAGAATTGTTCATTTACAGTTCTGTGCTGATTACTTTCAAGTCCTGGCAGCTCTAACGTGGTTCAGCACTAAGTATGGCTACCGATTGAGGAAGAAAGCTGTTCCTGTGTCTAGAGGTTTTGGTAGCGATTGACCGGAATCTTACTCCTGAAGGCATGCGCTGGAAGATGGAGTGAGCTGGGTGAGAGGGGTCAGAGGCAATTTTGGTTTCTCTCTTTCTGCACCTGCTAGCGTAAAGATCCTGCAGAGAAGGTAAGCTACAGCCAATTATCCTTTCCGCTGTTTGGATGATGCGCTGCAGCCTCACCTTTTCTAATGCTGAGCAGGAGCTGAACCATACAGTCATGGATGATGTTATGGTGGATTCGATGATTGCAGTGTAGAACTGCACTAATAAATGTTGAGGTAGGCCAAACTTTTTCAGCTGCCGTAGATGGTACATCCTCTGTTTCGCTTTCTTGACAATAGTGGCAGTGTTGTTGTCCCATTTTAGGTCGTTTGAGATCATGGACCCAAGAAACTTGAATGACTACCTGGGTTATTGTGGATCCATTTATGGTTAAGGGGAGGTGCTTGGGGGAGATCTCCTAAAGTCTATTATCATCTCCATGGTTTTGAGAGTGTTTAGTTCCAAGTTGTTGCTGCTGCACCAGAAGGAAAGCTGTCCCACCACATGCCTGTATGCAGACTCGTCCCCGTTTTGTATGAGACCAACTACTGTTGTGTCGTCTGCAAACTTCAGAACCTTAGCAGATGGATCTGTGGAGATGCAGTCATTGGTGTAAAGTGAGTACAGCAGTGGGGAAAGCACACAGCCCTGGGGTGCACCAGTACTGACTGTCAGAGAGCTTGATGTGAGTTTACCAAGTCTAACATGCTGTCTTCTGTCGGTTAAGAAATCGGTTATCCATTTGCAGATTGATTCAGGTATGTGTAGCTGGAAGAGCTTGCTGTGCAGCAGTGATGGATTTATGGTATTAAATGCAGAGCTGAAATCTATAAATAAAATCCTGGTGTAGGTTCCTGAGTTGTCTAGATGCTGTAGTACATAATGCATACACATGTTCATGCTTATCCCCATTGTAATATGGTCTCATGGGGATAATAAGGAGGAGAAGCCTGAGAGATGTCAGTAAAGGCTGCACTCCCATCACTGATATTCACTGAATGTGGACTAATTACACCACCAGCCTGTTACCCCTCACATTGTATACAGAATACTCTATAATGATCTGTTATCTTATCTCACAGCACAATGTGGAAGACCGACTATAGAAAACCTGGAGCGTCTCTCTCCAGACTGGCAGTATTATTACAGAAGTGCGTTGATAACAGTCCAGTGCAAACCTGGATATTATCCATCATCAGCGTCAATGAGATGCAGCAATCCTCGTATGACCCAGGAGTGGTCTCCGCCCACTGTTACCTGTATAGGTGAGTAACAGCACAGCCTATCTCCATCACATGTACATTATATACCGAGCACTGTATATATATTCTGTGCCAATATTTAAATATGTTACCCCCCCCAACACAATGTAGAGAGTGAAGTATAGCAAACTTGGAGCATCTCTCTGCAGACAGGCATTATTATTACAGAGGTGTAGTGATAACAGTACAGTGCCATCCTGGATATTACCCATCATCAGACAGTAAAATGTGCCCATCCTGGTAGTAACACTGATGAGTGGCTCACTAATGTGACCTGTAAAGGTGAGTACACCTCACACTGTATATACTCTATAATGATCTGTATCCTCATCTTATCTCACAGCACAATGTGGAAGACCGACTATAGCAAACCTGGGGAGTCTCTCTGCAGACTGGCAGTATTATGACAGAGATACAGAGATAACAGTACAGTGCAAACCTGGATATTATCCATCATCAGCCATAATGACATGCAGCAATCCTCGTACCGCCCAGGAGTGGTCTCCGCCCACTGTTACCTGTATAGGTGAGTAACAGCACAGCCTATCTCCATCACATGTACAGTATATACCGAGCACTACATATATTCTGTGCAAATATTTAAATATGTTACCCCCCCAACACAATGTAGAGAGCCAAGTATAGGAAACCTGGAGCGTCTCTATGCAGAAAGGCAACATGACAACGGTGGAGAGATAGTCCAGTGCAAAGCTAAATATTATCCAGCAACTCAGACAGTAAAATGTGCCCATCCTGTTAGTAACACTGATGAGTGGCACACTAATGTGACCTGTACAGGTGAGTACACCTAAAACAGGTAATTTGGGTGCCGTAATCTGGATGCCGGAGCCATCGAGGAAGTTTGGGCACCGCCATAGGCTCCCATAATAATAGCCGTGTTTCAATGCTGGCTCTAGACTCTCTGCAGCCTGAAGCAAAATTTTGAGGATTTGCCGCATGACAAACAGCTGCCCCCCCCAAAACAAAATCCCCACTGATATATATATATATATATATATATATATATATATATATATATATATATATACCCATCGTATATACCTTATATCATTTATATCCTACCACTGGTGAGAGATCATCATGGCCAGTAACAGGGGAACCTTCGGCACCTGACCAATCAGGCTTGCACCAAACTGGCCACTCACATCCTCCCCCTGCTCCTTTTACTACCTGGTACTGATGGTCTTGTGGGCAGGACCACAGCACCGTCATTGGGCCAATCACTGCACTCGATCAGTAGCGGTGACCTATGAGATGCCCCCTCAGATTGGTTGCGGCAGGTGCCACCGGTCTAATCTGTACACACTACAGAACCTGGTGAATGTGAGCTGTTTATAAGAGACAACAGATGTGCAATATGCAGTATATTGGAGAGCTTCATAAATCCAATGTGAAGAGGCACGCCATAGACTCTTAAAAGACAACTATCGTGAAAAAAGTAGGCAGGTAAAATCTGACAGAACCGACAGGTTTTGAGCCAGTCCATCTCCTCATGGGGAATTTTCAGGGTTTTCTTTGTTTTCAACAGCATTTCCTGAACAGCAGTTGCAAAGTCTAACTGACAAAATAGTGTGCAAGTGAGTAGGGAGGCTGGCTGGTATCTTGCTATTTTGGCAGTTAAAGTGGACCCAAACCAAACATTTTTTTAATTAAAAATATGTAGTTGAGCACTCTGACACATACAAAGATAAATAAACACTCCTTCAAGCCTATGAGCATTTCAGTGCATGCTTTTCACCCTTCTCTTTCCATAACTAGGGTTATACAGGTGGCAGCCATTAGCAATTCCTCCATTGCCGGACACCATCTACTCCACCAGTTTGCCGGATTATTTCCCGGCAATATGAAAGGAACGGTGGGGTTTCTCCAATAAATGTAAAATATTTGATATTTGTCATCATGCAGCTGAAAAAAGGCTGCTATTTATTATTATCATTTAGAAAATAGATTTTATTTCTGAAATCTTGTATTTTTAATTTGTGTCCACTTTAAACTGTTGTTCAGGAAATGCTGTTGGAAACAAAGAAAACCCTGAGAATTCCCCATGAGGAGATGGCCTGGGGAACACCTCACTAGCTCTCCTCTTAAAATCCTTTGGGATACTCAGGAAACGCAGAAGGGGCGGAGAGGTAGTAGATCCAAAAATAAACACCAGGGAAGCAACACCAGGCAAAGGATAACAAGTTTGACAGTGAAGCCTAAAAAACATAGCTGTCCTCAGCAAAGCTCAATCACAGCCACACTCTGCAATGCCAGATCGATAAATAATAAGACTGCAACTATACATGACCTAATAGAGCTCTCTGATTTGACCTTTTTGACAGAGACCTGGCTTGGGAAACACCTGGCTGGCTTGCACCACACCTCTCACAACCTCAGATCAGCAAGTTCTATAAACTTGGTCACTCCCAGAGTGCACCTCAAAAAATCTGGAGATAGAGCCTTCTGTCATGCTGCCCCTACTCTTTGGAACTCCCTGCCACACCCAGTAAAGACAGCACCATCCCTGGAGCTATTCAAATCCAGACTGAAAAGCCACCTATTTAGCCTGGCATTTCCGGACTTATAAAATTCTTCCTCTGTACCACGATGGTCGGAGCCATGCTTATGCGCTTTGAGTCCTATGGGAGAAAAGCGCTCTACAAATGTTATTTGTTGTTGTTGTTGTTGTTGTTGGTTCTGTCAGATTTTAACTGTCTACTTTTTTATGATAGTGGTCATTTAAACTTAAATTCATTTACTGTATTACTAAGAAGTTCCACTGGAATCACTTTCAGCCATGTTAGGTGTGTAGCTCCGCCCCTTGCAGGAAAAGCCCTCTGTCTTATCTATATATCCAGAGCTGAATATATAGAAAACACCAGAAAGGGCGGAGCTATGCAGCTAAACCCAGCTGCTAGAGGGCTCCAGTGAGACTTCTTAGTAAGAGCAGGTGCCAAAACATTATAACTTGATATCATTAGGCATATATTAGTTTTGATTTTATGCCAGATGTATGCTTTAAAGAGGCACTGTAGTGACATATTTTACCAGAATTATCTGGGTTTTAGCATCAGAAACACTTTCTATATCTTTATATTGCCATATATTGGTATGTAACCCCGCCCTCCCAGTGATGTCACAGGCAGCCTAGGCATTTTACTATGCAGCCTTATCCTCCCAGAGCTTTCTGGGAGACTGGGTTTATTTTGTACTGGCTTCAGAATTCTCAGTAAACGAACATTCCTCAGTGATGCACCTGCCAACAGTAAAGATGTCACCACCAGTGATACATTTCAGAATGTAAATCAGGGTGAGGAAAGATTTTACAATGGGCAAACACTGACTAAATCGTTTATAAAGTAATATTGTGAAAAGTAAGCAATTTTATTATAGCTGATGACCCATCATTGCCCGGGTATGTATTTGGCTGGTGTTGGCCCCGCCCACTTTTTCTAACTCTAAAGGTGCCCCTACATAGTACAATAAAAACCTTCAATTTTCCCGTTTATTCGAAAAAAACGATCGAATGATAGTTCAAAAGAATCTTTTTTTTTATCAAGAAAAAAGAATCGATTATCCCGTTTTTTCAATAAAAATCCAATCGGACATGTTAGAAAAATCTTTATATTCGATCTCACGGAATAATCTAACAAAATTATCTGATCGAAAAAAATTGTACCATGTATGGTCACGATAATACACAAACACTCAATGACCAAGTTTGTGAGCTTTGGCATCAATAATTTGTATATTCCCATAGAAATTAAACAAATCAGATTGGTGGTTTTTGACTCCACCCCTCTCCAGAATTTGAACCCCAGTCACTCAATGACCAACGTTAGCAGGTTTGAGGCATCTGCTATTAACAGTGTAAAAATGGCAGCAATTTAAAAATTCCCCCTTGATAATCAACAGGTGAATTTTGATTGGCTATTATAGGCTCCACCCACTTCCCTGAATAATCTCAGTCACCCAGTGACCATCTGGGTAAAGTTTGAGAACCGTGCCATTAACAGTGTACAAAGGCCTGCAGTTTATAGTGAAATTTGGTTTTAGCTCCGCCCACTTTTTGTAACCTGGACACACAGTCACTCAATGACCAAGTTTGAGAGCTTTTGGGTTCCTGGCATCAAAATTGTGTAAATGGAAGCAGTTTATCCAGCAAAGTAATCTGATTGACTGTTTGTGGCTCCACCCCTTTAGTGATTTTGAACCCCAGTCACTCAATGACTGACTGTAGCAGATTTGAGGCCTCTGCCATTAACAGTGTAAGAATGCCAGCAGTTTCAATATTCTCCTTGATAATCAATAGGTGAATTTTGATTGGCTGTTGTAGGCTCCACCTACTTTTCTGAATATTAATCTCAGTCAACCAGTGACTAACTGTGTCAAGTTTGAGAACCCTGCCATTAACAGTGTAAGAATGGCTGCAGTTTATATTTTCCCATGTAAAAAGTTAGTTGTTTTTGGCTCTGCCCACTGTTTCTAACCTTGACATACAGTCTACATACATACATTTCTAACCTTGATATACAGTCACTCAATGACCAAGTTTATGAGCCTTGTGATCCTTGGCATCAATAAGTTG
This sequence comes from Hyperolius riggenbachi, assembly GCF_040937935.1. Lineage (NCBI taxonomy): Eukaryota > Metazoa > Chordata > Amphibia > Anura > Hyperoliidae > Hyperolius > Hyperolius riggenbachi. Next base: position 677,552,048 of record NC_090646.1, read on the forward strand.
CATTTTTCCATTGAAATTAAACAAATCCGATTGGCTGTTTGTAGCCCGCCCCCTTTTCAGAATTTAAACCCGTTTCCCCGGTCTGACTGTACCAGATTTGAGGCCTCTGCCATTAAGAGAGTGTAAGAATGGCAGCAATGTAAATATTCCCCTTTAAAATCAAAAGGTGAATTTTGATTGGCTGTTGTAGGCTCCAACCACTTTCTAAATATGAATCCCAGTCACCCAGTGGCCCACTATGTCAAGTTTGAGAACCGTGCCATTAACAGTGTAAGAATGGTTGCAGTTTATATTTTCCCATGTAAAAAATAGTTGCTGGCAGGCCCACTTTTTCTAACCTTGACATACAATCACTTAGTTACCAAGTTTATGAGCTTTGGGATCCTTGGTATCAATGGGAATATTTGTATATTCCCACTGAAATTAAACAAATCTGATTGGCTGTTTTTGGCTCCGCCCCTTTCTAAATTTGAACCTCAGTCATCCAGTGACCAACTGTGTCAAGTTTGAGAACCCTGCCAATAACAGAATGGCTGAAATCAATCTAACAAATCTGATTGGCTGTTTTTGGCTCCACCACCTTCAGTGAATTTGGACCCCAGTCAATGACTGACTGTGTCAGGTATGAGGCCTCTGCCATTAACAGTGTAAGAATGGTAGCAATGTAAATATTCCACTTGAAAATCAACAGGTGAATTTTGATTGGCTGTTGTAGGCTCCATCCATTTTCCTGAATATTAATCCCAGTCACCCAGTGACCAACTGTGCAAAGTTTGAGAACCCTACCATTAACAGTGTAAGAATGGATGCAGTTTATATTTGACCAGTGAAATTTGTTTTTGGCTCCACCCACTTTTTTGTAACCTTGAAACACAGTCACTCAATTACCAAGTTTGTGAGATTTGAGGTTCCTGGCATCAAAAATGTGTGAATGGAAGCAGTTTATCCACCAAGGAAATCTGATTGGCTGTTTGTGGCCCCGCCCCTTTAGTGAATTTGGACCCCAGTCCCCCAATGACCATGTAAGAATGGCAGCAGTTTAAATATTCCACTTGAAAATCAATAGGAGAATTTTGATTGGCTGTTGTAGGCTCCACCCACTTTCCTGAATCTTAATCCCAGTCACCCAGTGACCAATTGTGGCATGTTTGAGACCCCTGCGATTAACAGTCCAGGACTGCAGTTTACATTTTCCTATTAAAAATGAATGGCTGAAATTTGATTGGCTGTTTTATGCTCCACCCACTTTTCCTGGATTTGTAACCTTGGTCGCCAAGTGACTAACTGTGCCAAGTGTGGGGACTCTCTGACTTGAGAATGATTACTGTGAGAATGGCAGGAGAGTAGCTTAACCACTTAATGGCAACCTGACTTATTGAAAACATCCTGTTTGAGCCTGTTAATGTCTCCAGGACGTTTTAATAAATCGCTCGCTCCCGCCGCCGCTCTGCACGTGTTCGCCCCACCCTCCGCCGCCGTTAACCGTCGGGTCACCACGATCTGTGATTAAGGAAAAGGAACGAGCGGTCCTCTACTCAATCGCAATGCCTGAAATGAATGGACGTGACCGCAATCAGCGGCCACGTCCATTCATAAAACAGGAAGCCGTCACAGTTTAGTAAAATGTAAAAAAAAGTGAACACTTCCTATAAAACGGGAGAGTGTTCACAAAAGTAAAATTACACATACAGGCAAATACATACACATACACTTATTAAATATTAATAAAATTAACAACTTACACTTCCACCCCCCCCCCCCCCCAAAAAAAAGGGGAGCCTTTTTAATTTATATTTTATGAGGGAACATTACTTTTACTTTACTACATAGGGGCTTGTAATTATGGACCAGACAAAAAAACAAACCAAATAAAACTGAAAAATAACACCTATATTTCCTAACAATATATTGTTGCCATACGTTGTGATAGGGACATCATTTAAACGGTTTAATTATCAGGTCAACTGGGCAAATAAAATGTGTCAGTTTTATCCACACGAGAACGTCTTATTTTAAAACTATAATGGCTGAAAACTGATAAATAGTGATTTTTTTGCCATTATTTTCTTATTTTTCCTGTTAAAATGCATTTTAGAATAACAAATTCTTAGCAAAATGTACTACCCACAGAAAGCCTAATTGATGGTGAATAAAACAAGGTATAGATCATTTTGTTGTGATAAGTAGTAATAAAGTTATTGGCGAATAAAAGGGAGCAGCACTGACAGGTGAAAATTGCTCTTGTCCATTAAGGTAAAACCCCTTGTGGGTGAAGTGGTTAAGTGTCCGTCTTTCTTATCTCAAAAGCTTGGGAGCTATGCATTTTGTTCATCCCTCCAAGATATCGTATATACGCCGACTCGTATATAAGCCGACCCCCCAACTTTTATGTTAGAAATCAGGAAAAAGTCATTGACTCGCATATAAGCCCCCCTCCCCCCAGTATAAATATTGTGATGTTCTCCCAGCATGAGGTGGCCTCCCTCTCCATAGCCAAATGTGCACCCAGGTGTTAGGCAGTCCTCCTTCCCACAGCCAAATGTGCACCCAGGTGTTAGGCAGTCCTCCTTCCCACAGCCAAATGTGCACCCAGGTGTTAGGCAGTCCTCCTTCCCACAGCCAAATGTGCACCCAGGTGTTAGGCAGTCCTCCATCCCACAGCCAAATGTGCACCCAGTAGGCATATATTTACAATCAGATTTTGGTACCTGTGCTTTGGGGAAGTCTAGATCAATTGAAGAATCCTGCCATCCTGGATGGCAGGAGAGTGCCTGCAGCAGAATGTGGGGCAGAGCTCAGTGTCTGGTATTAATGGAAGGCAGGATCGGAGGGCAGGATCAGATGCCAGCAAAGTGGGACAGGTGCTCCTCCACTTTCAATTGCGTGTCCCGCTTTCCCTGCATGGTGGTGGCCAGAATATGTTATGGATCTGGGCATCGGTGCTGGCAGTGATGTGTCTGGAGTGACACAGCCCACGCTGAATCACTAGCACAATGATCGGAGATTCCCTCTTCAGTCCTGTACTTGCTGTCTAAAGACGCCACTAGATGGCGTCATCTATATGAAACACGTCATCTATATGAAACAGCAAGTGCAGTATGAAGAGGGAATCCCCGATCATTGTGCTGGTGATTCAGCGTGGGCTCTGTCACTCCAGACACGTCACTGGCAGCATCGGATGCCCGGATCCATAACACATTTTGGCTGGCCACCGCTGTGCACGGAAAGCGGGATACGCTTGTGGCTGAAAGCACGCTGGCATCCGATCCTGCTCTCCGATCCCGGATCCCGCCTTCCACTATGGACACCCCGCTCTGCCTCACATTCCACTGCAGGCACTCTCCTGCCATCCAAGATGCCAGGACTGCATCCCACATCTCCACTGAAAGTGGAGGAGCTCCTGTCCCACACAGAAATGGCCACTCAAAGTAGGTGACTCACATACAAGCCGAGACCCCCACTTTTGGGCTACTTTTTTGGGGTAAAAAATTCGGCTTGTATGTGAGTATATACGGTAAATGAAATTTGGTTTGCACATGCATTACGGTGGGAAAAGCCTGGAATCTCAGTGACAGAGGCGAAGGGAGCGCAAAGGGGTGGAGCTATGCATATGAAACTGTCAGTGCACTCTGCCGCAGGGTCATAGGAATGTAGTTTTTGGCATTGTGGTGCGATGCAATGGGGGGAGCTTCGCACCACATCACTGTGGCCAGGTGTAAAACTGTTCTAAATGGTCTTTCCTAAACGAAGCAAGTTTTATTCAATGTACAAAGAAGTAAAATTATAATACATGTAATCTCTGTTGAGTACACTTTACATACTATAATAGATTATTTCTCCAATGGGCCCCACCAGAAGGCATGTGCAGAAGGGGGGGGGGGGGGGGCTCTGGGTGCCCAAGCACCCCCCTTTTAAAACTGCCATAAAAAGGCCCCTTTGGCTGCAAAAACTAAGCACCACCTCCAGCTGTGATAAGCCCCACCCCTTCCCATGGAAGCACCACACACACCCATGAGAAGCTCCTTCCTATCTGGGATACTTTAAATAAAGAGGTGCTATACAGGAATCATAGTGTAACCATACCTACAGCTGTGTGGGAGCAGGTAAGATGGTGTTTCTCTGACAGCAGTGGCCTATCCCTCCCCCAGCATCCACAGTGACCTTTCCCTCAACCCTGCACCCACAGGGACCTCTCCCTCCACCTAGGACCCATACTGACCTCTCCCTCCCCAGCTTTAGCACTGCAGTGATCCTGCTTCCCACAGCACCCATACTGACCCCTCCCTCCCCAGCACCAACATTGACTTTTCCCTCCCCCAGCAGCACCCTTCCTGTCCCCAGCAGCACCCATAGTGACCTGCTCCAGCACCTAAACTGATCCCTCCCTACACCAACACCCCCAATGTCTTCCACTTCCTGCAGCACCCACACTGACCTCTACTTCTCTCAACATCCAAGCCACCCCTTCCCCCATAGATGGCACCCAGTACTCACACTCACATGACCTCAAGTACCTGCACCCAGGCCTGACATTGCACACAGTAATCACACCTGCACACAGCCTCCACATGGTCCCCACTATCTGCACCAAGCACCCACTTAACCAGTACCCACACACAAAGTATCTGCATTCAAAACCCATGTGACACCCAAAGACCACCCATAGCCAGCACCCAGTACAGGCATGGTGCCAAGTATTCGCACCCATGTCACACCCAATACCTGCACCCAGCACCCACATGACATCCAGTACATGTACCCAGCACCCACATGACATCCAGTACATGTACCCAGATCTCACATTGCACTAAGTACTTGCAATCAGCACCCACATGACACTTGATACCCTCCCACAGCCAGGACCGACATGAGACTCTCTACTCACACCCAGAACCCACATGGCACCCAGCATCTGCATTCAGCACTCACATGACAACCAGTACCCCCAGCCAGAAATGAGGAGGGAGGTGTAACGATCGGTGTAACAGAGAGGATCTGATTACCGGTGATCTGCAGTATCACCAATAGAGATGTCGCGAACCTCCGATTTTTGGTTCGTGAACCGGGTTCGCGAACTTCCGCGGAAGGTTCGGTTCGCGGAAAAGTTTGCGAACCGCAATAGACTTCAATGGGGAGGCGAACGTTGAAAAATAGAAAAAATTATGTTGGCCACAAAAGTGATGGAAAAGATGTTTCAAGGGGTCTAACACCTGGAGGGGGGCATGGCGGAGTGGGATACATGCCAAAAGTCCCCGGGGAAAAATCTGGATGTGACGCAAAGCAGCGTTTTAAGGGCAGAAATGACATTGAATGCTAAATTGCAGGACTAAAGTGCTTTAAAACATCTTGCATGTGTATACATCAATCAGGGAGTGTAATTAGAGTACTGCTTCACACTGACACACCAAACTCACTGTGTAACGCACCGCAAACAGCTGTTTGTGTAGTGACGGCCATGCTGGACTACTGCGCAACATGGCGAGGTTGCTCTTCCTCACTCAGTGATGTCAGGTAATGTGTGACTTCCTTCTCAACTTTCCATGGCATTGTTAAAAAGCTTACGTTTTGTTTTTAAATTACATTTTCTACTTGCTGTGTACTTCTTCAGTACCGCTACAAATCCTGTGGAGGCGGGCAAGTCTGCCATTGTGACCCCGGGTAATGGCCGGGGAATGAGGGGTTTGAATCCGGTGTGGAGCCTGAGCAACGGCTACCACTACACATCCAAGGAGGGCAGGGGGCAGGCATGCACGCCCACCCACCCCGAGGTAGTGACCAAAAATAACAATACAGGAGGAGGACTTTCGAGGCCCTGCTGTGTATTTGAAATGAATGTACTTTAAATCCTTTCACGAGAACCAGTTATGGCGGGCAAAGATGACACCACATTCCTTTCATGAGAATCATATGGAGGCGGGCAAGTCTGCCATTTGTGACCCCGGGTAATGGCCGGGGAATGAGGGATGGAATCCGGTGTGGAGCCTGAGAAATGGCTACCACTGCACATCCAAGGAGGGCAGCAGGCAGGCATGCACGCCCGCTCCGAGGTAGTGACCAAAAATAACAATACAGGAGGCGGACTTTCAAGGCCCTGCTGTGTATTTGAAATGAATTAACTTTAAATCCTTTAACGGGAATCCGTTATGGAGGGCAAGTCTGCCATTGTCACCGCGGGGAATGAAGGTTGGATTGCGGACCGAAGTGGGAGCCTGCTGAGACCCATGCTGTAGCTGCCCTGACCGTGCTTTGCAGACCAGGCATCTGTGGTCAGATGGACCCATGAGCCAGCGGGAAGACAAACCAAGTCGAAAGCATTTGCCAAGAATGTTTAACGGAGGGCAAGTTTTTTTGCCCTTTTTTTAAATTGTTTGAAAATGATAGATGGTTGTATTTTTAAATTGTTTGAAAGTTTAGATGGTTGTATTTTTAATTAAATTGTTTGAAAGTTTAGATGGTTATATTTTTAAATTGTTTAAAAGTGTAAACATTCAAGTGCAAGTTATGCACTGACTGCCAGGTATAATGTGCAGTCACAGATGCAGTGAAAGGTATGCAGTGACTGCAAACAGCCGTTTGTGTAGTGACGGCCGTGCTGGACTGGTGCGCACCATGACGAGAGTGCAGGTGATGGTAGCTTTTCAGCCCATATGCTCGCCCGGCTGATGTAGCTGAATGACAGAACAGTGACTGTCCAGCTGATCAAATTTGGTCTGACCACAATGAAGCAACGACCTTATTATCTTTTGTGTGCCACCCCCACCCGAGACACTGAAATAGCCGGCGGTCATTGCTTCATTGTGATGCGCAAGCCCCTTCACCGCGGCAAGGTAATGATCACGAAGGGGGATGGGCATATGTACACGCACCAGAAAAATTAGTGTAGCAGCCGCTGCTAGCAGCGGCCTTAAAAATTCAGGAATCCGCCTAGAGTCCTGGACCCTGTTGGTGGTGGCGGAGAAGGCAGTCAAGCGGCCTGCAGGCAGAGATGCTGTGTGTGGGGACTGACTTAGTCTTCGGTCGTGCAGTAACCCTCCGTGATCCATTCCTCATTCATTTTGATAAAGGTCAGGTACTGAACACTGTCGTGATGTGGTAATAGCTGGCGAGCTAATAGTTCCGCCACGCCAGCTGTCAGAAGCCGGGCAAGAGGGTGACTGGCAGACATTTGCTTCTTCCGCTCAAATACTTCCTTCACGGACAGCTGGGTACTGCTGTGGGCAGAGTAGAAGAAACCGCTGAAGGGAAGAGGCGGTGTGGAGGAGGGTGGCTGTGAAGGTGCAAGGGAGAAAGTGGATGAAGAGTGGACCTGAAGGAGGAAGAGGAGAAGGAGGGTGGCTTGTCTTTTGAGGGGTGCTGCTTTTGCTCAGGTGTTCTTGCCATAGCTGTTTGTGCCTTCTCTCCAGGTGCCTTCGTAAGGCACTTGTCCCTACGTGAGAGTTGGCCTTTCCATGGCTCAATTTTTGCTGGCAGAGACAACAGATGGCTTTGCTCCGATCTGAGAAACACACGTGAAAAAATTTCCAAACCGCTGAGCCCCCCTGGGGTGATGGCGCTACGGTGGCATCAGCTGCTGACGTTGAAGGGCATGTTGGCTGTCTGGCCATAGCTGGCGATACATGGCGCCGGACACTGCCCCCAGCTGTTTCTGAGGACGAGCTCCCTCTGCTTCTATCATGAAGTCGTCTCCTCCTAGTCCTCTCTGACTCCTCCTCTGAACTGTCCCCCTGGTCATCTCCTCTACCGGGAACATATGTGGTATCCGTATAATCGTCATCATAATCCTCCTGGCCAGCTGCACTTTCCTCAGACACCTCCTCACGATTTTGGGAAGTGATGGCACGTGCCTTCTTCTGAGCACTGTATTTTGGGCCAGGTCCGCACGAAATCACAGCAACATCACAGGTCCGCACGAAATCACAGCAACAACATTTTGTTTACTTAACCCACCTCATCACTACACATAACTTCCTGTAGTGTTGAGTGAACCCAGCTCACTGCATACACCTACTACCTGTTGTGTTGAGTGAACCCAGCTCACTACAGGTAGTAGGTGTATGCAGTGAGCTGGGTTCACTCAACACAACAGGTAGTAGGTGTATGCAGTGAGCTGGGTTCACTCAACACAACAGGTAGTAGGTGTATGCAGAGAGCTGGGTTCACTCAACACAACAGGTAGTAGGTATATGCAGTGGGCTGGGTTCACTCAACACTACAGGTAGTTATGTGCAGTGATGAGGTGGGTTAAGTAAACACAACAGGTAGTAGGTATATGCAGTGAGCTGGGTTCACTCAACACTACAGGTAGTTGTGTGCAGTGATGAGGTGGTTTAAGTAAACACAACAGATGGCTGCAGTAGGTGTATGCAGTGAGCTGGGTTCACTCAACACTACAGGTAGTTATGTGCAGTGATGAGGTGGTTTAAGTAAACACAACAGGTAGTAGGTGTATGCAGAGAGCTGGGTTCACTCAACACAACAGGTAGTAGGTATATGCAGTGAGCTGGGTTCACTCAACACTACAGGTAGTTGTGTGCAGTGATGAGGTGGTTTAAGTAAACACAACAGGTAGTAGGTGTATGCAGTGAGCTGGGTTCACTCAACACAACAGGTAGTAGGTGTATGCAGTGAGCTGGGTTCACTCAACACTACAGGAAGTTATGTGTAGTGATGAGGTGGGTTAAGTAAACAAAACAGGTAGTAGGTATATGCAGTGAGCTGGGTTCACTCAACACTACAGGTAGTTATGTGCAGTGATGAGGTGGTTTAAGTAAACACAACAGGTAGTAGGTGTATGCAGTGAGCTGGGTTCACTCAACACAACAGATAGTAGGTGTATGCAGTGAGCTGGGTTCACTCAACACAACAGGTAGTAGGTGTATGCAGAGAGCTGGGTTCACTCAACACAACAGGTAGTAGGTATATGCAGTGAGCTGGGATCACTCAACACTACAGGTAGTTGTGTGCAGTGATGAGGTGGTTTAAGTAAACACAACAGGTAGTAGGTGTATGCAGTGAGCTGGGTTCACTCAACACTACAGGTAGTAGGTGTATGCAGTGAGCTGGGTTCACTCAACACTACAGGTAGTTATGTATTCTGTTTCAGCTGCTGTGGCTATGTAATTACTGATCCCTAGACTGTCCCAAGTCCCAGTGGAATGGCAATAACTTACATAAGGGCAGTATCCACAGATAGGCGACTCAATGGACGACACAGATGAAGATCTTGAAGAGGTTTAATCTTGCAGTGTAGATCTTACAGTGACAAATTCCATAGGTCAAAACGAAGTAGCTTTACCAGGTACAGAGAGAAGATGCAGCACATGCTTACAGATACTTGTCTGAAGAGATACTGACTATGGGAGGAGTGGCTACATGGGTGGAACAAAACTACAGGGAAGGGAGAGGAACAAACTAGCTACAGCCAAACTTAGCTGATGAACATCATAACACAAGTCCATGTATGTGGGACACAACACTCCCCGCCTGAAATCTTTAGATTTCACTAATATTATAGCAACATTAATCTAATGTTAAGTCCATAGTTCAACAAACTTGTCCTTAAAAACCTGTAAAAGAAAGCAAACAGCAATAAACATAGCAAACTTTGCTTGAGTAAGTCTCAGTAGGTTTTCTTGACAAAGTTCTTGTAACACAACCCATCTTCAAGTCAGGGAGGCCACAATATGTCAAACCTCATCTGACTCACAATTGTAATCCAAGGGATAAACAGTTTCAGGAGTTTCAGGTCTTGCCTTGACCTGAAGAGTGTTCTTCATGAGGTAGTAGCAACACCACCTCAGTAACAGGTCTGAAGAAGATTTTAGTTGTACCTCCTTTGGTAATCTTGACTTCGACCTTCCTCACCTTCCCATCTTCACTGGGAATGGCTTTGACAATAAGTCCAGTTGGCCAGTCATTGCGAGAAACGTCTTTATCTCTCAGTAGCACAAGGTCTCCTTCTTGAAGATTTGGCTTAGTCTCTTGCCATTTATGGCGGCTCTGAAGAGTATGCAGATATTCCTTCCTCCAACGGCTCCAGAATACATTTGCCAGATGTTGAACCTGCTTCCACTGACGTCTGTGAATGTTAGAGCAGTCCAAGTCCACGGGTGGTAGTGGGATGTTGCCAACCTTTTGAGTGAGAAGTGTTGCAGGAGTTAATATTGTTGGAGAATCTGGATCTGAAGACACAGGTACTAGTGGTCTTGCATTAATTATTGCAGAAACTTCAGCTAGTAGAGTAGTCAATGTCTCGTGGGTAAGTCGTCCTGAGTCTAACAACATGGAATTCAAGATTCGCCTTGTAATTCCGATCATGCGTTCCCAGGAACCTCCCATGTGGGAAGAGTGAGGGGGGTTAAAAACCCATGAACATCCACTGTTTTTCAAGAAATTATCCAGTTGTAGTTCCTTGCAGGCTCCAACAAAGTTGGTTCCACAGTCAGACCTGAGTTGCTTGACAGGACCTCTAATGGCGAAAAATCTTCGAAGAGCATTGATGAAACAGGAGGAGTCCATAGACTCAATTACCTCAATATGCACAGCTCGTGCACTTAGGCAAGTAAACAGTACGGCCCACCGTTTATTGTTAGCCATGCCACCACGGGTCTTGCGTGCACAGACCGACCATGGGCCAAAGACATCCACTCCGACATAGGTAAAAGGTGGGTCAGTGCTCAGTCTGTCTATTGGGAGATCAGCCATTTGCTGATGATGGTGAGTTCCTCTCAACCTATGACACTTTACACACTTGTGAAGCACTGAAGAAATGCATCTTTTCATTCCGGTGATCCACAAACCTGCTGATCTGACAACACCTTCAGTGAACTGTCGGCCTTGGTGCTTCACTTGTTCATGGTAATGCCGAACTAAAAGAACAGCTACATGGTGACTGCCAGGCACAATGACTGGACTTTGCTCCTTGCTGGAAAGGTTGGCTTTCCCAATCCGACCTCCTACACGTAACAACCCATGTTCATCAATGATTGGATTTAACTTTAGAAGAGGATTGTTTTTGGGAAACTTGCAGTTTTCCATGATAAGGTTGATTTCTTTTGTGTAGCTCTCCTGTTGCACACATTGAAGTATAATTTCTTCAGCATGAGAGATTTCTTCAAAGGTGGGATGGTTCTTACAAATGTGCCAACCACGGCACTCGAGTGGCATTCCAGAATTACCCTTGAAGCAGCAAACAATATGTCTCAGGCGTGCAATGACACGGGTTAGAGATGACCATGTGGAGAATCGCTGGAAGCGGTGTGATCCAAGTGTTTTCTTCTGATGTATGGTAGTATAAAGAGTGATACTTTCAGGTCTGATTTCCTTGTCAACTTCAGAATCTACTAAGTTGAAAACATCAGAAGTGCTGGACTCAGATTTATCATGTAGGAAATCTGGAGGCAGTAGCCAGTTTGACCTTGCAAGTTCATTTGCTGGTAATGCTCTAGTGCCATGGTCTGCTGGGTTCTGATTGGTTGAAATGTAATGCCATTGTTGTGGTGTGGAAAACCTTCGGATACGTTCTACTCTGTTGCTGACATACACATAGAACCGTCTAGTTTGGTTGTGTATGTACCCGAGCACAACTTTGCTGTCAGTGTAGAAGTCAAAGGAATCAATCACAGTGTCCATTTCACTCTTAATGGTTTCTGCCATTTCTACAGCTAACACAGCTGCACAGAGTTCAAGCCTTGGAACAGTGTGTCCAGACTTTGGTGTTAGCTTAGTCTTACCAAGGAGAAACCCCACAGAAGGTCTATTATCAAGTCCAGTAAGATGAAGGTAGGCTACAGCTGCAATTGCCTCAACAGATGCATCTGAAAAGATGTGAATTTCTTTCCTTTTAGCAGAAGCTAGGGAGATGGATGTGTAGCAGCGTGGGATTTGGAGATTTTCCAGTGCCTTTAAGGAATTCTTCCATGTTTCCCATGCTTTCAGCTTATTATCAGGTAGTGGAGTGTCCCAGTCTACCTTCTCCAATGTGAGTTGTCTCAACAGAAACTTTCCTCGGATTGTCACTGGAGCTACAAATCCCAAGGGGTCGTAGATACTGTTGACGACCGACAAGACTCCCCTTTTTGTAAAGGGCTTATCACAGATTGACACTTGAAAGGTGAATGTGTCTTGCTTGATATCCCAGAGCAAGCCAAGACTGCGCTGCATGGGAAGGTCTTCAGACCCTAAGTCAAGATTCTTTAGGTTAATAGCATAGTCCTCCTTGTGGAAGGCCTTCATTACCTTGTTGCTGTTGGAGATGATCTTGTGTAGTCTAAGGTTGGCCACAGACAACATTTCTTGAACGCTTCGTAGAAGGTCAATAGCTTCTTCCTCTGTAGGAAGGGATTTAAGTCCATCATCCACATAGAAGTTTTTCTCCACAAAATGACGAGCATCAGTTCCATACTCTTGTTCACCTTCTTGGGCAGTTCTTCTCAGTCCGTAGATTGCTACTGAAGGTGAAGGACTGTTCCCGAATACATGCACCTTCATGCGGTAGTCTATGACCTTGTCATTTAAGTCATTGTTTCTGTGCCATAGGAACCTAAGGTAATTTCTGTCCTGCTCACGGACAATGAAGCAGTGAAACATTTGTTGGATGTCAGCCATTACTGCTATAGGCTCTTGTCTGAATCGGATTGACACTCCTATAAGGCTGTTGTTCAAGTTGGGCCCAGTAAGAAGAACATTGTTCAAACTGACTCCTTCATATTGAGCACTCGAGTCAAATACTACTCTAATTTGACTAGGTTTGCGGGGGTGGTACACACCAAAGGATGGAAGATACCAGCATTCTTCTCCCTCCTTCAATGGTGGAGCAGGTTCAGCGTGATCATTTTCTAAAACCTTCTGCATAAAGGATACAAAATGTTTCTTCATCTCTGGTTTCTTCTCAAAGGAACGTTTTAATGAAGCAAATCTGGACACTGCTTGCTGACGGTTGTTTGGCAGTCTCTCTCTCGGTGTACGAAAGGGTAGAGGGGCTACCCAACTGTTTTCTTGGTTTTGAGTGAATTCCTTATCCATGATCTTGAGAAACTCTTTGTCTTCAATGGCAAGTGCTGGTTTGTCGTCATTACTAGTTGTAATGAACACTGTGTCACCAATGCAATCTTCCTGGTGATGGAAGATGGGTTTACTGTCACTGGTGATGTTGAATCTCTCCTTAACACTGTAATGATAAGGACATGGTTCGAAAAGAGTTTTGCGCCCATTAGGTAGAATGTAAGTTTTGCAAGAAGAAATGTTGGTAGCTCTTTTCGTTCTGTTTACACACACATTTCCAATGACAACCCAGCCAAGATCAAGGCGCTGGGCATACGGAGCATCATGGGAACCATTTATTTGCTGGCGTGCTTTATGCACCCTTAGAATGTCTCTGCCGAGCAAAAGAAGAATTTCTGCATTTTCATCAAGTGGTGGTAAGTGTTTGGCGACAGCTCTTAAATGTGCATGATGAAAGGCAGCTTCAGGTGTAGGGATCTCTTCTCTGTGGGAAGGAATCTGGTTGCATTCAGCAAGGGTAGGCAGTGGCAGTTCTATAGTACCATCAAGAGAAGCTATCATGAATCCATTAGCTCTTCTCCCTGTCACTTCTGAAACACCTCTACATGTGCCAAGTGTGTATGGCAGGGAATCTCCTTTAACTCTGAAGTAATCAAAGAATTGTGACTTAGCAAGTGAGTGATTGCTCTGATCATCCAGAATGGTATATAGTTTCATGGCTCTTTCAGGCTGTCCCTCGGGATACACTCTGACTAGGCATATCTTTGCACAAGACCTGTCACAAAGATCTTCTCCACAAACCTCAGTGCATGTAGAAGAAATTAAAGTAGAGTCTGCTGTCTGGTTTGCATTCTCCCCGCCATGATTTGTGGCAGGATCAGAATCTGCAGAGGAAGAGGTATGCTGAAGTGGATGGAGTGCTTGTACATGGGTGTTGCTTCCACAATCTTTGCATTTGATTTCAGCCTTACAGTCTTTTGCAAGATGTTCTGTTGAAGCACAGCACTTGAAGCAAATCCCAAGTTTCTTTAAAATTTCTTTGCGTTCTTGCAATGGCCTTTTTCGGAACCCATGGCAGTTCTTAAGAGCATGTGGTTTCTTATGAATTGGACATTGGCGATTGGGATTATCCGTTTTATCTCCTTGTCTGCTCCTTTCAGTGTTATCAGCAGGATCAGGTAGCACATTAGTCTTTTTAACTGACATGGGACCCCTGTGACTCCTGGGTTTATTCAAAGCAAATTTGTCTTTAGCGAAATTTGAACCTGAGATGTTTGACTCGTTGAAAAAGAAGCTTGGATCATTCTTGGTTTCTGCAATGTTCTTGATGAAGTCACAGAAGTAGAAGAATGGTGGGAAAGAAACCTTTTTCTCTTTCTTGTACTTTGAACCCATGGTTGCCCACTTCTCCTGTATTCCATATGGCAGTTTTGCAGCAATTGGATTCACACCATGGGCAGTGTCAAGATAGCTAAGGCCTGGGAGGTGAGGATCTGCCTTAGCAAGCTGTAGTTCAAGCAAAAGATCACTCAGTTCCTGAAATTTCTGATTATCCTTACCAGATATCTTGGGAAAGTCTTTCAACCTTTTAAGCAGAGCATCTTCTACAGCTTCCGGACTACCATAACTCTGGTCTAGGCGTTCCCAAGCTGCATGTAGGCCTGCAGATGGATTGTCAACATGAACAGCTTTCAGTCGTTTCACACGTTCTCTTGACTGAGGGCCTAGCCACTTTATTAACATGTCAAATTCTTCACCAGGAGGTATTCCCAGGTCGTTTATTGCAGCCTTAAAGGTAGACTTCCATCCTCTATAATTTTCAGGGTGGTCATCGAAGCTTGTGAGGCCAGTGCTTGTGAGCTCACGGCGAACCATGTATCTAGCTAGATCTGACACATCAGCACATGGTGGCCTGGGAAGGTATGGATTTGCATGGGGGTTTAAGCCAGGAACAGGTTGAAAGTCCATTGCTATGGCAGGATGTGATTCAGAAGTAATGTTATCAGGAAGCATATCAGTAACATGAAGAGGTGATGGTAGCTTGGCTTGAATGCTGACCCCTGGTTTGACAGCTGGATACTTAGTAGTCTGAGCATTGTGAGGCAAGATGCGGCTTGAGGGCCCATCTTGATGTGCAGAAGGACCAGAAGGTTTAAGGTCTTGCATGGACACAATACGTTCAGATGGCTGATGTCTTAAAGGAGTGTCCATGTCATCAGGAGCATCAAAGGGTGCAGAGAGATTGCTGTTCTGGTTGAGGACATAGTTCTTTGTGCGCTCTATCGGATCTTCTGAGTTTGCCATGCTGACACTGTCTAAATCACTTCCAACAGCTTCTTCTAAAACTCTTAATTTTGCTTCTGCAGTAGCTTGCTCACATTTTCTTTCTAGAGCTTCAATTTCAACTTTCTTGCGGGAAGCTTCTGCTTCCATTTCTGCTTTCTTGAGGGAAGCCTCAACATTATGTGCAGTGATGAGGTGGGTTAAGTAAACACAACAGGTAGTAGTAGGATGCAGTGAGCTGGGTTCACTCAACACAAAGCTAGGTATATGCAGTGATGAGGTGGGTTAAGTACACACAACAGGTAGTAGTAGGATGCAGTGAGCTGGGTTCACTCAACACAAAGCTAGGTATATGCAGTGATGAGGTGGGTTAAGTAAACACAACAGGTAGTAGGTGTATGCAGTGAGCTGGGTTCACTCAACACAAAGCTAGGTATATGCAGTGATGAGGTGGGTTAAGTAAACACAACAGGTAGTAGGTGTATGCAGTGAGCTGGGTTCACTCAACACAAAGCTAGGTATATGCAGTGATGAGGTGGGTTAAGTAAACACAACAGGTAGTAGGTGTATGCAGTGAGCTGGGTTCACTCAACACAAAGCTAGGTATATGCAGTGATGAGGTGGTTTAAGTAAACACAACAGGTAGTAGGTGTATGCAGTGAGCTGGGTTCACTCAACACAAAGCTAGGTATATGCAGTGAGGAGGTGGGTTAAGTAAACACAACAGGTAGTAGGTGTATGCAGTGAGCTGGGTTCACTCAACACAACAGGTAGTTATGTGCAGTGATGAGGTGGGTTAAGTAAACACAACAGGTAGTAGGTGTATGCAGTGAGCTGGGTTCACTCAACACTACAGGTAGTTATGTGCAGTGATGAGGTGGTTTAAGTAAACACAACAGGTAGTAGGTGTATGCAGTGAGCTGGGTTCACTCAACACAAAGCTAGGTATATGCAGTGATGAGGTGGGTTAAGTAAACACAACAGGTAGTAGGTGTATGCAGTGAGCTGGGTTCACTCAACACTACAGGTAGTTATGTGCAGTGATGAGGTGGTTTAAGTAAACACAACAGGTAGTAGGTGTATGCAGTGAGCTGGGTTCACTCAACACAAAGCTAGGTATATGCAGTGATGAGGTGGGTTAAGTAAACACAACAGGTAGTAGGTGTATGCAGTGAGCTGGGTTCACTCAACACAACAGGTAGTAGGTGTATGCAGTACTGGGTAGTACAATGTGCAGCTCCCTGTCACACACACAGGTCACTGAATGTGCTGGGCTGCTGGCAGTGGCACACACACACTATCAATTAGCAAGGCTGTGCATGCAACAAAAGTGTCAGTTTGACACACAGTAAAAAAAAAAAAAGTACAGGATGAGCTTTGACAAAAGCTAGGGTGCTATAAAGCAATAACAATCAGACAGGAGCAAACTAAGCAGCCAAGAACCTAACTAATCTGTCCCTAGAAGAACAAGTCTGCAGCAGCTGTCCCTTTCCTCTCACTAGCAGGCACACGAGTGAGTGTAATGGCCACCGGACCCTGCCTTATATAAGGGGGGGTGGGGATCCAGGGCTTACTGTAGCCTGAATGGCTACAATGTGCCTGCTGACTGTGATGCAGAGGGTCAAAGTTGACCCTCATAGAGCATTATGGGGCGAATCGAACTTCCGGAATAGTTCGCTTTGCGCAGGCGAACGCGAACCCCCAATGTTCGCCTGGAACCGTTCGCCTGCGAACCGTTCGCTACACCTCTAATCACCGAGAATACAGATATATACCTGATTATTGATGATCTGCAGTATCACCGATAATCAGATATATCACTAACCTCTGGACACCTGAGTAATATGAGTGTTTGGTGCAACAGTAATACTTTGAGGAGAGCACCCGAATAGAGGGTGCAAGGCAGTAAGAAATACTGCCCAAAGAACAGGCTCCTTCCAATGGCCTGAGCCTCCCCAAAGGGAGGAGTCAGGCTGAGAGTGGGAAGGACCAGAGTGTGAGTGACACCAATAGAGGAATACAAAAGAAGAGAGGGGCGCACTGAGTCCTTTGAGTGATGTTGCTATAGTACAATAGGACAGGTCTTACCTGTTTGAAGAGCGGCCGGCACAGCGTGCACACAGCCCGGATACGCTTGGTCCCTCTTAGCCGAGCCGGGGACTGAGCTCAGGCGCAGGGCGGAGGTGACGTCACACACTCCAGGAAGTGGAGAGTCCGTTGCCCAGTAACGCCAGAACGCTCTATACAGAGTCGCTGGCGCTGTGTGTCACTGGATAAAAAAGCCATGTTACATGTCAAAGCACATACGTGATCTATCTGTTAAGCTGCCCGTGTGAGCTGTACTATGTGGGACGTACCACCCAAAAATTTCAGACTAGACTGAACAAACACAGGTCCAGGTCTGAGCACCCGCGGCGGCTTTTCCGCGTTTTCTCACAGGAGGACCGTGCGGCCACCAGTGACAGGTCTGAATTACTCCACATCATTTAAAGAGACACTGAAGCGAAAAAAAAAATTTGATATTATGATTTGTATGTGTAGTATAGCTAAGAAATAAAACATTAAGATCAGATACATCAGTCTAATTGTTTCCAGTACAGGAAGAGTTAAGAAACTCCAGTTGTTATCCCTATGCAAACAAGCCATTAACCTCCCTGGCGGTAAGCCTGTGCTGAGCACGGGCTATGCCGCCGGGAGGCACCGCTCAGGCCCCGCTGGGCCGATTTGCATAATTTTTTTTTGCTGCACGCAGCTAGCACTTTGCTAGCTGCGTGCAGTGTCCGATCGCCGCCGCTACCCGCCGATCCGCCGCTATACGCGTCGCCGCAGCTGCCCCCCTTCCCAGACCCCGTGCGCTGACTGGCCAATCAGTGCCAGGCAGCGCCGTGGGGTGGATCGGAGTCCCCTTTGACGTCTCCAAGAGATCCCATTCTTTGAACGGGATCTCTTGATCTCCGATCGCCGGCGGCGATCGGAGGGGCTGGGGGGATGCCGCTGAGCAGCGGCTATCATGTAGCGAGACCTCGTCTCGGTTCATGGAAAAAAAAAATTAAAAAAAAAACGTATTTGCTGCCACCTGGCGGATTTTGACAAACCGCCAGGAGGGTTAAGCTCTACGACTTTCAAAGTCGTGGAGAGGGCTGTTATCTGACTTTTATTATCTCAACTGTTATTGAACTATTTACTTTTCCTCTGCCAGAGGAGAGGTCATTAGTTCACAGACTGCTCTGAAAGAATCATTTTGAATGCTGAGTGTTGTGTAATCTGCACATATTATAGAATGATGCAATGTTAGAAAAAACACTATACACCTGAAAATAAATATATGAGAATATTTTCTTTGCTGCTAATCTTCTAGTAATTATTCATAGTACACAACCAATTCACTATATCATATTTTTTTTTCGCTTCAGTGTCTCTTTAATGCAGCCAGCGTTTCTGTGACTGAACGTATGTGGGTATGTGTGTGTGTGTGTGTGTGTGTGTGTGGCATTTTTAAATTTAGGCCCCCCACCACCACTTAGGGACTCTCTGCAAGGCCCTGCCCACCAGGTTACCACTGTGCCCCCTTCATGCCTCCAAAATCTGGAGCCACTGCTGGAGACATGGTGGATAGACATTGTACTGCCTAGAGGAGCAACCAAGACAGGAAACCAAGGTGCCAACACATTTTGCAAGGATAATAATAAGACCTTTTCAGAATAGTGCCAACCCCATGTTTCCTGCCCCTCTGTACCTGACACATATAGAAGCACAACATAATTAGGTATTACATCTTTCTCCATGTCCTGGGCTCCTAGTTATACAGTAGCTATACCTCTGCCTGATCCTGTATGGTGGGCACGCTGTACAGCTGCACCTGTGACTGATAAAGAGCCTGATCACCACACTGCCACTCATATTACTGTCACTGTAATATTCCTGGATTATTGGTCATGTGAGGCTTCCACCATCCCATAGATGATACAAGGCACCGAGGACCACGATGAGGTGGTGGGAGATGCTGCTCTGTGGTGTTCCTGTCCTCTGACAAGGAGCTGTGAGGATAGATTGTGACGTGTGTCCACCTATCATCATCTCACCAGGTGTGTGTTGTCCCTACAGAGAGGTGTAAGAGGCCGGACCAGGATAAGCCATACACATTCTACCAGGATAGAGATTACTATAATCCCGGGGAAGAGGTGGCAGTTCTGTGTAAGGAGGAGGGACATCGCTCATCACCTGCATTTGCCAGATGTGTGGCTTCTGTAGGAAGATATGACTGGAATCCATCTCCTTCATGCATTGGTGAGTAGAAAATATTCTCTATATCAGCAGCTGTGCGGATAGATTGTGGTATGTGTCCTCCTATCATCATCTCACCAGCTGTGTGTTGTCCCTACAGAGAGGTGTAAGAGGCCGGACCAGGATGAGCCGTACACATTCTCCAAAGATAAAGATTACTATAATCCCGAGGATTGGGTGAAAGTTCTGTGTAAGGAGGAGGGACATCGCCCGTCACCTGAATATGTCACATGTGTGACTTCTGTAGGAAGAGATGACTGGGATAAATCTCCTTCATGCATTGGTGAGTAGAAAGTATTCTCTATATCAGCAGCTGTTGTCACATATACCTGTGTATACTTCTGTCTTCTGGCCTCAGGCCTCATGCTGCCCTCGGCTAATCCATGGTATGGAGATCCCATCTGCACCGCTCTACATTCCCTTCCATAATATAAAGGTTCCAACTAATCAGTACACACTACCTGGTGAATGTGAGCTGTTTATAAGAGGCAACAGATGTGCCATGATATACAGTATATTGGAGGGCCTTATAAATCCAATGCGAGGAGGCACGCCACAGACTCTTAAACTCACTGTGGTGTCACTGGAGCCCCTTTCAGCCATGTTAGGTGTGTAGCTCCGCCCCTTGCAGGAAAAGCCCTCTGTCTTTTCTATATCTCCAGAGCTGAATATATAGAAAACACCAGAAGTGGCAGAGCTAAAAAGCCTGATAGAGGGCTCCAGTGAGACTTCTTAGCAAGAGCAGGTGCCAAAACATTATAACTTGATATCATTAGGCATATATTAGCTTTTGAGTTTATACCAGATACAGTGTTGCCAAACAACTGTAAAGTTACAGGCATACCGTAAATTTTGATGCAAATTTAGCTGCCCATGAATTCCGTAAGGAATTAATCAGCATCTGTAAAAGGGCAACCTGTGAGCAGGAAGGGTGGCAGTGCAGTAAAGGGGGAGCGGTGGGTACAGTGGCTGGGAAGGGTGGGATGTCTCCCCCCCTTCCCTCACCTGGGGCTCCCCCTTCTTCGCTCCCTCCTCCAGAACTAAGTTTTGTGCACGGCTGGCTCACGCCGGAACAAGGAAGAGATAAGTCGTTCTCCGCCCGCTGCCAGCTGACACAAAATTTAGTTCTGGAGGGAGGAGCGAGGAAGGGGGAGCCCCAGGTGAGGAAAGGAGGGGAGCTGTCTTCCCTTCCTCGCAGCTGTGCCCACTGCTCCCCCTTAACTGCGCTGCCACCCCTCCTTCTGGGGACACCTATAGACCTGGCTACCTATTCTGGGGACATCTATACACCTGGCTACCTAAACTGGGGACACCTATAGACCTGAATACCTATTCTGGGGACACTTATAGACCTGGTTACATATTCTGGGGACACCTATAGACCTGGCTACCTATTCTGGGGACACCTAGAGACCTGGCTACCTATACTGGAGACATCTATACACCTGGCTACCTATTCTGGGGACACTTATAGATCCGGCTACCTATTCTGGGGACACCTATAGACCTGGTAACTGAACTGGGGACACCTAAAGACCTGGCTACCTATTCTGGGGACACCTAAAAACTTGGCTACCTATTCTGGGGACACTTAAAGTGGTTTAAAACCTTGACATAATCTATATATATTAAATCGGATGTATGTATGTATGCATGTGTATGTATGTATGTATGTATGTATGTATGTATGTATGTATGTATGTATGTATGTATGTGCCGCAATCACTCAAAAACGGCTTGACCGATTTAAATGAAACTTGGTATACATTTTTAATGGGAAAATGTAAACTGCAGCCATTCTTACACTGTTAGTCACAGGGTTCTCAAACTTGGTACACTTGGTCACTTGGTGACTGAGATTAAGATTCAGGAAAGTGGGTGGAGCCTACAACAGCCAATCAAAATTCACCTATTGATTTTCAAGGGGAATATTTAAACTGCTGCCATTCTTACACTGTTTATGGCAGAGGCTTCAAACTTGCTACAGTCGGTCATTGGGTGACTGGGGTCAAAATTCACTAAAGGGGTGGGGCCACAAACCGCTTAATAGATTTCTTTGCTGGATAAACTGCTTCCATTCACACATTTTTGATGCCAGGAACCTGAAAGCTCACAAACTTGGTCACTGAGTGGCTGTGTGTTAAGTTTATAAAAAAGTGGGTGGAGCCAAAAACAAATTTCACTGGGAAAATATAAACTGCAGCCATTCTTACACTGTTATTGGCAGTGTTCTCAAACTTTGCACAGTTGGTCACTGGGTGACTGGGATTATTATTCAGGAAAATGGGTGGAGCCTACAACAGCCAATCAAAATTCACCTGTTGATTTTCAAGGGGAATATTTAAATTGCTTTCACTCTTACACTATAGCAGATGCCTCAAACCTGGTACAGTTGGTCACTGGGTGACTGGGGTTGACATTCAGAAAGGGGGCAGAGCCACACACAGCCAATCAGATTTGTTTAATTTCAATGGAAATATACAAAGTATTTATGCCAAGGACCCCAAAGCTCATAAACTTGGTAATTGAATGACTGTATGTCAAGGTTAGAAAAACTACATTCTTTACATGGGAAAATATAAACTGCTGAAATTCCACCTTTCTTCTTTTGTAGAAAAATATAAACTGCAACCATTCTTACACTGTTAATGGAAGGGTTCCCAAACTTGACATAATTGGCGACTGTTTGAGTGGAATACATATTTAGAAATGTGGGTGGAGCCTACAAAAGCCAATCAAAATTCACCTACTGATTTTCAAGGGCAATATTTACATTGCTACCATTCTTACATGGCAGAGGCCTCAAACCTGATACAGTCAGTCATTGGGTGACTGGGGTCCAAATTCACTAAAGGGGGTGGAGCCACAAACAGCCGATCAGATTTGTGAGATTGATTTCAGCCATTCTGTTATTGGCAGAGTTCTCAAATTTGACAGAGTTGGTCACTGGGTGACTGTGATTAATATTCAGGAAAGTGGGTGGAGCCTACAACAGCCAATCAAAATTAACCTATTGATTTTCAAGGGGAATATATACATTGTTGACCTTCTTACACTCTTAATGGCAGAGGCCTTAAATCTGGTACAGTCAGTCACTGGGAGACTGGGGTTTAAATTCTGAAAAGGGGGCGAGTCAAAAACAGCCAATCAGATTTGTTTAATTTCAATGGGAAAATGTAATGCATTGATGCCAAAGACCCCACAGCTCATAAACTTGGTCATTGAGTGACTGTATGTCAAGGTTAGAAATAGTGGGCGGAGCCCAAAAAAAACTAACTTTATACATGGTAAAATATTAATTGCAGCCATTCTTACACTGTTAATGGCAGGGTTCTCATACTTGACACAGTTAGTCACTGGGTAACTGGGATTAATATTCAGAAAAGTGGGTGGAACCTACAACAGCCAATCAAAATTCACCTATTGATTTTCAAGGGGAATGTGGAAACTGCTGACATTCTTACACTGTTAATGGCAGAGGCCTCAAACCTGCTACAGTCAGACATTTGAAGGGACTGGGGTTCAAATTTATTAAAGGGGTGGAGCCACAAACAGCCAATCAGATTTCTTTGCTGGATAAACTGCTTCTATTCACACAATTCTGTTGCCAGGAACCCAAAAGTTCAAAATCTGGTCATTGAGTGACTGTGTGTCCAGGTTACAAAAAGTGGGTGGTGTCAAAAACAATTTCCCTGGGAAAATGTAAATTGCATCCCTTCTTCACTTTTAATGGCAGGGTTCTCAAACTTTGCACGGTTGGTTACTGGGTGACTGGGATTACTATCCCGAAAAGTGGGTGGAGCCTAAAAAAGCCAATCAAAATCCACCTGCTGATTTTCAAGGGGAATATTAAAATTGCTGCTATTCTTGCACTGTTAATGGCACAAGCCTTAAACCTGGTACAGTTGGTCATTGGGTAACTGGGGTCAGGGGCGTATCTAGGTAAGATAGAGCCTATGGCATACACTGAAATTGCGACCCACTGCCCCAGTCAGAGCGCCCTTCCTCTCTAAAAACAGCATTCCCTCGTGTTCCTTTGCTATGGTTGCCTGTGTTCTTTTGCTCAGGATTTGCCAGTTACTTTTTGGGAAATCTCTTCTTATTCCCCCTCTGTCCACTTTTCTAACACTAAGCCAAGTGTGCTCTACGTACATAAGTAGCCATGTTCCTTAGACAAATAACAGAATGAATCTGATCTGAGGTTTGAGTCACGGGGGCAGGTATGGGGTGCAGCACAGAGGCAGGCATGGCGCCCATGGTGCTGTGGCGCCCATGGCACAAGCCATGCCTGCACCCCTCTAGATACGCCCCTGACTGGGGTTCAAATTCAGAAAAGGGGGCGGAGCATCTAACAGCCAATCAGATTTGATTCATTTAACTGGAAAAATGCAAATTAATGCCAAGGACCCCAAAGCTTGGTACTTGAGTAACTGTGAGTCAGGGTTACAAAAAGTGGGGGGAGCCAAAAACTGGGAAAATATAAACTGCAGCCATTTTTACACTGTTAATGGCAGGGTTCTCAAACTTTGCCCAGACGGTCACTGGGTGACTGAGGTTAATGTTCATGGAAGTGGGTGGAGCCTATAGTAGCCAATCAAAATTTACCTGTTGATTTTCAAGGGGAATATTTAAATTGCTGCCATTTTACACTGTTAATAGCAGATGCCTCAAACCTGCTACAGTTAAGGTAGCCATACACTGGTCGATTTGCCATCAGATTTGACCAACAGATAGATCCCTCTCTGATCGTATCTGATCAGAGAGGGATCGTATGGCTACCTTTACTGCAAACAGATTGTGAACCGATTTCAGCCTGAAGCCGTTCACAATCTGTGGTGGTGGTGGTGGTGGTGCTGGTGCTGCCGCCGCTCCCCCCCCCCCCGCATACATTACCTGCTCCGCTGGCGTGACTGCCCCCGTTCACCACTGCTCCGTCTCCGCTCTGGTCTCCGGGCCCGGCATGCTTCACTTCCTTCTGCCCGGCAGGAAGTTTAAACAGTAGAGCACCCTCTACTGTTTAAACTTCCTGCCGGGCAGGAGGAAGTGAAGCATGCCGGACCTGGAGACCAGACCAGAGCGGAGACGGAGCAGCGGTGACCGGGGGCAGTCGCGCCGGCGGAGCAGGTAATGTATTGCCGCTCTATTGCATCGGTCATCGGGCACTCGAACGCCGCTAGCGACGCGCTCCCTACCTGCGGGCGATCGGCGGTAATTTTCCGCACGGAGCGATCGACGGGATCGGACGAAATAGATCGAAATTTAGCGTGTAGCGGGAACGATGTGACAGCAGATTCGATCCCAGTGATCGAATCTGCTGTCGATCGGCGGGGAATCGGCCTAGTGTATGGCCAGCTTTAGTCATTGGGTGACTGGAGTTTAAACGTTGGAGAGGGGCGGAGCCACAAACAGCCAATCTGATTTGTTTAATTTCTAAGGGAATATACAAATTATTGATGCCAAAGACCCCAAAGCTCATAAACTTGGTCATTGAGTGTTTGTGTGGTAGGGTTAGAAAAAGTGGGTGGAGCTAACACCAGCAAAATACATACCCGGGCAATGCCGGGTCATCAACTAGTCTATATATATAAAATCGTATGTGTGTGTGTGTGTGTGTGTGTGTGTGTGTGTGTGTGTGTGTGTGTGTGTGTGTGTATGTATATATGTATGTATGTGCCGCGATCAAACAAAGCTTGACCGATTTGAACAAAACTTGGTATACAATTCATGTCAATGAGAAAAATGGAAAAGACTGCCATTCTCACAGAACTCAAGTCTCCACACTTGGCACAGTTGGTCACTTGGTGACTGAGGTTACAAATCCAGGAAACGTGGGTGGAGCATAAAACAGCCAATCAAATTCCAGCCATTCATTTTTAATGGTAAAATGTAAACTGCAGCCATTCTTACACTGTTAATCGCACAGTTCTCAAACGTTGCACAGTTGGTCACATAAACTTGGTAATTAAGTAACTATAGGTCAAGATCAGAAAAAGTGGCCGGCGCCAACAACTACATTTTTTACATGGGAAAATATAAACTGCAACCATTCTTACACTGTTAATGGCAGGGTTCCTAAACTTGGCACAGTTGGTCACTGGGTGACTGAGATTAATATTCAGAAAAGTAGGTGGAGCCTACAACAGCCAATCAAAATTCACCTATTGATTATCAAGGAGAATATTGAAACTGCTGGCATTCTTACACTGTTAATGGCAGAGGCCTCAAATCTGCTACAGTCAGTCATTGAGTGACTGGGGTTCAAAATCACTAAAGGGGTGGAGCCACAAACAGTCAATCAGATTACTTTGCTGGAAAATTGGTGGAGCCTACAACAGCCAATTAAAATTCACCTGTTGATTTTCAAGGGGAATATTTCAATTGCTGCCAAAAACAGCAAAGCAGATTTGATTAATTTCAATGGCAATTTACAAATTATTGATACCAAGGACCCCAAAGCACATAAACTTGGTAATTAAGTAACTATAGGTCAAGATCAGAAAAAGTGGCCGGCGCCAACAACTACATTTTTTACATGGGAAAATGTAAACTGCAGCCACTCTTACACTGTTAATGGCAGGGTTCCTAAACTTGGCACAGTTGGTCACTGGGTGACTGGGATTACCATATTTTTCGGACTATAAGACACACTTTTTCTCCCCCAAAAGTGGGGGGAAAAAGTCCCTGCGTCTTATAGTTCGAATGTGCAGCCAAGTGTCTCCCACAAGCAGGTGCAGGACTTCGCGAATGCCCTTACCTTTCCAGCCCTGGGCTCCGAGTTCTGCATCCTGTGTTCAGCATGAATGGATGGGGCTGATCGGCCTCCAGCTTTCTTATCGCCTCACCCGCTGGCTCTGTTCAGGTAGCGGAGGGCACCCACGTGGTTACTGCAGCGGCTCCATCCTGCGTCTGGAGTGACATGGAGGGGGCTCCGGTTTTCTTCCCGACTCACCCGCTTACTCTGTTTGGGAAGGTGGAGGGACACCCATGTGGTTCCTGCAGCACCTCGACCAACCTGCTTCACATCCGCGCACCCCTCGCTCTGATCGGGGAATGTGCGCACGTGGGCTCCTGCAGCGGTTTCCCGAGCGCTGTCACTTCTGCGCACCAATCTTGCCGGACTCTGCCTCTCACCCCTTGCACTGATCGGGGAGGGTGCGCATGTCAGCATAGGTGTGGGCACAGTGCAGCTTAGTGTAGGTTATAGGGACACAGTGCAGCTTAGTGTAGGTTATAGGGACACAGTGCAGCTTAGTGTAGGTTATAGGGACACAGTGCAGCTTAGTGTAGGTTATAGGGACACAGTGCAGCTTAGTGTAGGTTATGGGGACACACTGCAGCTTAGTGTAGGTTATGGGGACACACTGCAGCTTAGTGTAGGTTATGGGGACACACTGCAGCTTAGTGTAGGTTATGGGGACACACTGCAGCTTAGTGTAGGTTATAGGGACACAGTGCAGCTTAGTGTAGGTTATGGGGACACACTGCAGCTTAGTGTAGGTTATGGGGACACACTGCAGCTTAGTGTAGGTTATGGGGACACACTGCAGCTTAGTGTAGGTTATGGGGACACACTGCAGCATGGTGTAGGTTATGGGGACACACTGCAGCTTAGTGTAGGTTATGGGGACACACTGCAGCTTAGTGTAGGTTATGGGGACACACTGCAGCTTAGTGTAGGTTATGGGGACACACTGCAGCTTAGTGTAGGTTATGGGGACACACTGCAGCTTAGTGTAGGTTATGGGGACACACTGCAGCTTAGTGTAGGTTATGGGGACACACTGCAGCTTAGTGTAGGTTATGGGGACAAACTGCAGCTTAGTGTAGGTTATGGGGACAAACTGCAGCTTAGTGTAGGTTATGGGGACACACTGCAGCTTAGTGTAGGTTATGGGGACACAGTGCAGCTTAGCGTAGGTTATGGGGACACACTGCAGCTTAGCGTAGGTTATGGGGACACACTGCAGCTTAGCGTAGGTTATGGGGACACACTGCAGCTTAGCGTAGGTTATAGGGACACAGTGCAGCTTAGCGTAGGTTATGGGGACACACTGCAGCTTAGTGTAGGTTATGGGGACACAGTGCAGCTTAGTGTAGGTTATAGGGACACAGTGCAGCTTAGTGTAGGTTATGGGGACACACTGCAGCTTAGTGTAGGTTATGGGGACACACTGCAGCTTAGTGTAGGTTATGGGGACACACTGCAGCTTAGTGTAGGTTATGGGGACACACTGCAGCTTAGTGTAGGTTATGGGGACACACTGCAGCTTAGTGTAGGTGATGGGGACACACTGCAGCTTAGTGTAGGTTATGGGGACACACTGCAGCTTAGTGTAGGTTATGGGGACACACTGCAGCTTAGTGTAGGTTATAGGGACACAGTGCAGCTTAGTGTAGGTTATGGGGACACACTGCAGCTTAGTGTAGGTTATGGGGACACACTGCAGCTTAGTGTAGGTTATAGGGACACACTGCAGCTTAGTGTAGGTTATGGGGACACACTGCAGCTTAGTGTAGGTTATGGGGACACACTGCAGCTTAGTGTAGGTTATGGGGACACACTGCAGCTTAGTGTAGGTTATGGGGACACACTGCAGCTTAGTGTAGGTTATGGGGACACACTGCAGCTTAGTGTAGGTTATGGGGACACACTGCAGCTTAGTGTAGGTTATGGGGACACACTGCAGCTTAGTGTAGGTTATAGGGACACAGTGCAGCTTAGTGTAGGTTATGGGGACACACTGCAGCTTAGTGTAGGTTATGGGGACACACTGCAGCTTAGTGTAGGTTATGGGGACACAGTGCAGCTTAGTGTAGGTTATGGGGACACACTGCAGCTTAGTGTAGGTTATGGGGACACACTGCAGCTTCGTGTAGGTTATAGGGACACAGTGCAGCTTAGTGTAGGTTATGGGGACACACTGCAGCTTAGTGTAGGTTATGGGGACACACTGCAGCTTAGTGTAGGTTATGGGGACACACTGCAGCTTAGTGTAGGTTATGGGGACACACTGCAGCTTAGTGTAGGTTATGGGGACACACTGCAGCTTAGTGTAGGTTATGGGGACACACTGCAGCTTAGTGTAGGTTATGGGGACACACTGCAGCTTAGTGTAGGTTATGGGGACACACGGCAGCTTAGTGTAGGTTATGGGGACACACTGCAGCTTAGTGTAGGTTATGGGGACACACGGCAGCTTAGTGTAGGTTATGGGGACACACTGCAGCTTAGTGTAGGTTATGGGGACACACTGCAGCTTAGTGTAGATTATGGGGGCAGCAGGGGTTAGTGTAGTGTAGGTTGTGGGGCAGCAGGGGTTAGTTTAGCTAGGCAGTGTAGTTTAGCTAGGGAGAGCTTGGTTGGAAGGACCATAAAATGCCCCTGCACTAAAGACACACCAGGTTTTGTATTTTTTCCCCCTGGTTTTAGTCCTCTAAACCTAGGTGCATCTTATAGTCCGAAAATACGGTAATAGTTAGAAAGTGGGTGGAGCCTACAACAGCCAATCAAAATTCACCTTACATTGCTACCATTCTTACACTGTTAATGGCAGAGGCCTCTAACCTGATACAGTCAGTCATTGGGTGACTGGGTTCCAAATGCACTAAAGGGGGTGGAGCCACAAATAGCCAATCAGATTTGTTAGATTGATTTCAGCCATTCTGTTATTGGCAGGGGTTTCAAACTTGACACAGTTGGTCACTGGATGATTGGGATTGATATTCCAGAAAGTGGGTGGAGCCTACAAAAGCCAATTAAAATTCAATGAAAAGAGAAGTGGACGTACCGCTGCACTTGTGATGGTAACCGAGCTGGACCTGGGCAACCACCCCAAAGGTCAAAGTAGAAAAGGAAAGTTGGTCCGCTTCAAAGTTATACCAACAGTTTATTAGGGACTTATCCCAGAACAGCCACAGAAACGCTCAGCTAACATGTTTCGGACCTGTGGTGGTCCTTAATCATAGCATAATTATGGCAGACTCATCACAGATTTAAAAAGGCATGGCGGGGGGAGTGGTTGGCCCAGATCCACCTACAAAGGGGTGGATTTGAGCAAAATACAACCTCCTCTCCCTCCTCATGTTACAAATGAGAAAAGTGATAAAATGCGATATAAGAAACAACGAGATATAAAAAACAGAAAAAATTATATATATATATAGAAGAAACAAATTACTGTTTACTTCAGAGGAGAACACTGCATAAAGGATTAAATTACTGGAAGTACCCCAATACTGCAATCAAAGCATACATGATATACATCAGTGGAAAAATGTAGAGGCTGATCCAAATGCAACCCAGGGGGAATGCAATAAGGGTACACAATAAGAAAGGTAATATCCTCAAAAGATTTGGGGGGATCAACAGAAGGGAAAGACAATTACGTTGTAATTAATGCCAAGTCCCATCTCGCATTTAGGCCCCGTGGGGCTCTTGTCTCCATACGGAAGATCCAGAGTGCCTCTCTCTTCTTAATCAGGGCCTGTAGGTCCCCCCCTCTCTTGGGCAAGAAGACCCTCTCAATGCCCTGAAAAGAGAAAGAGGACATATCACCTCCATGTACACTTCTAAAGTGTTTGGCTACATTGGAAATGTGAGTAGTGGACCACCCAGCCCCCAAGAAATGTTCTGAAATCCTAGCCATGAGGGGTCTGGTGGTACAGCCCACATACTGCAATGAGCACGCCAGACACGTCACCAGATAGATCACATTTTTTGTTCCACAATTAATAAAATGTTTTATAGTAAAGGAGATCCCAGTGGAACATGATCGAATGGTGCGGGTCTGGCCGTGCACAGAGCAGTAGTGGCAAGTTGTAACAGCACATCTATATGAGCCTTTCACAGACAACCAACTGGAGGTCTGTGAGGCAGAGGTAAAAAGACTAGGTGACAGAAGGCTGCCTAAGGTCGGGGCCCGGCGACTGGCAAACTTAACACCATTCTGGAGGAGAGGCCGCAAGGCATCATCTCCCTCCAGAACCGGGAGATATTTCTTTATGGCCTGAACAACCTTAGTATATTCGGAGCTATAAGTAGTGACGAAAAAGGGACCTCCCCCAGAGGTACGCACAGGTGTCTGATCGCGTACCAGACTGGTCCGAGGGATGGACCGGGCTCGCTTCTTGCCTCTCTCTATCATCCAGTGTGGGTAACCTCTTTCCAATAGGCGCCTCTCAACCTCCGCAAATTCTTTCTCTAGGGTTTCCGGATCCGAGCAATTCCGGCGGGCCCGAATAAATTCGCCCACCAGAATCGCCCGGATCGTATGTCCAGGGTGACAGCTGCCCGCTTTCAAAGTTGAGTTGCCTGCACAGGATTTTCTATATGTACGTGTCTTAATGGATTTAGAAACGTGTCTCCCACCAGGGTGACATCCAGATAATCGACACTTTTTTCCTGCCACATGTATGTAAACTTAAGGTTGCAGGCATTGTCATTAAGAGAAGTGACAAATTCCTGTGCTTCCTCTTGTCCACTCTTCCAAATGACCAGCAAGTCATCGATATACCTCCCATACCACGCAACACATTCCAGAAGACGGCCATCACCCCCAAAGATGTGGAACTCCTCCCACCATCCCATGAACAAATTCGCCAGGGATGGGGAGAATTTTGCTTCCATGGAGGCTCCACACCTCTGGAGGTAAAAGTCGCCGTCGAACATGAAATAGTTGCGGGTCAGGAGGTATTCGACTGCAGCACATATGAAGACTCGTAAGTCAGAGGTATAGGTTGAATATTTCTCCAGATGGAATTGGAGAGCTGTAAGAGCCAAACGGTGGGGGATGCAGGAATATAAAGACTTCACGTCAATAGCAATCCAGCTATAATTAGCCTCCCACTCTACCCCATCCAGACTCGACAAAAGATGTTTTGTATCTTTAATATATCCTGGTAACCTCTTAACAAGGGGCTGTAATACAGAATCAACCCAATCGCTCAGGCGCTCCCCCAGAGAGCCAATGCCCGCAACTATCGGTCTCCCCTCTGGGGGAGCGCCCGGCTTATGGATCTTAGGGAGATGGTGAAAGATGGGGACAATGGGATGCCTAATTCCCAAATATTCTGCAAGTTTATGGCTGAGTACTCCCAAACTTTCACCATAACTCAAAAGACCAAAAAGTTGGGCCTGAAAGGCAGGGGTGGGATTGGCTGAAAGGCGCATATACATTTCTTCATCATGAAGTTGTCTCAAAGCCTCGGTTTGGTAATCTGACTTATTTAAGATGACAACTGCCCCACCCTTGTCTGCATTGCGTACAACGATCTTGTCATTGGCCCGCAGATTCTTCAGGGCCATGTATTCTGTTTTGGTCAGATTGTTCCGTTGTCCTTGCCGGTGTACTCTAGCTATATTGACACGTTCCTTTTCAACTAAGTCCTGAAAAATTTCAACTGGGGAGCTCCTAGCCGTGAGAGGATAAAAATCAGGGTTTCTTATCCCAGGCGGTTGTACATCCGACATGGAGACCAATCCAGAACTATCTGCCACTAGGGAATCTAATGTCCACCTGGCTTTGGTGTCCTGGAAGGTCCCAATGTCGGGAAAAGCCACCTCCGGAGGAAAAACCTCTCCTGTCTCGGTAGTGCTTACATCTTGGTTAAAATACTTTTTCAGGAGAATGGACCTTATGAATCTATTTACATCAAGCAAGGTGTCAAACACCTCAAAATGGTGTGTGGGGGCATATGACAAACCTTTAGACAACAAACCTAAATCCGCCTCTGAAAAGATGACATCAGATAAATTAACCACATTTTGACTAGCTAAATTGTTTGGGGCCAAATTACCTGTATGTCTATGTTTTACTCCCGCTCTCCTTGTCCTCCTCCTTTTCTCCCTTTCCTCTGGTATCTTTTGTTTTTCTTGTAATAGGAGGGTGGGCCCGACCCGTTTTTTGCTGAGCTAGGCTGAATTAAGTGAGGGGGTCCATCTATGGAAGTGCGTGGAATGGGAAGGTGGTCATTGTTGGATGGCAGGTGAGGACTAGCATTAGTTCTGGTAACTGAATTTATGTTGTCAAGTGCATTAGGTTCATTATTAGTCATATCCGAAAAACTAACATTCCTCCTATTTCTGGAACGAGATCTGCGAGGAGTCCCACCCGGAGTTTTAAAGGTACCTTCCCATCTCCCCCATTCATAAACTACCTTGCGTTTATAGTCCTCTGTATCACGCAAATACTTGACCCTCTTCGTTTCTGTGATCATCGTTTCTAATTGGGCTATATTACGACACATCTTGGCATGTAAATCATCATACAATTGCAGCGTATTAAATTTACACACTCTAGATTGAAGATCTGTGATTTTAAGCCTTATTTCTACTAATTTGTTCTCTTCATATTTAATGATCAATCTCATCAAGTTCAGTGAACAATCAGTAAGGGCAGAGTTCCACTCCAACACAAATTCATCAGAGTATATAGTGGTCGGGATCTTCTTTATTCGAAGTCCTCGCGGAATGATTTCCTCCGCTACATACTGTTTTAGAGTCGAAAGATCCCACCAAACTCTATTTTCTTTCCCCATAAGATCCTCTAACTGGAGAAAAGCTGTCCTAAGCCCTACATCAGGTTGTATATCACATGGATCAGTCGACTTAGAGAATACAGCTGCAAACTTATCATATCTCTCCACATCTGAATTTAAGTCCTTCCTTGAGATTGTGTCCCTCATATTTCTGGGGTAACTGTTTGTGTCCATACATTTCTTCAATTGCCACTTCCAGTGGATTTAATTCAATGTGTTCCATGGTATGGTTATTAATGTCCTCCGTGTTCTCAGTGAGGACTTCTGGCCCCAATGAGGAAGCCAGAGGCAAGGGACATGGAACATTGGATCTATGGGGATCATTTTGTGTATCTTGGGGTCTCTGTAACGAAAAGGGAATGTGTTCCCTAGAAGTTTGGGCCAAGTCTGTGGCAGTGATGGGGAAGTGAAGGGACAAGCGTTTTACCTCTCTTGAGGCCTGGATGCCTCTGTCAAGGTCCTCCATGAGGCTCCTCACGAGGTCCCGACAATGGGGGCGGAAAGTCTCCTCAGGTTGTGTCAGTTGGCTGTGCTTGGGTGCTGACTGCACGGCTGCGGAGTCCCTTGGACGTGCACCGAGATCCAAACGGTGTGGTATAGACATAGGCGCCGACAGTTCCAAAGAGTGGCGCCGGCTGATGTCCCCAGGATAACCCGGAAGCTGTGAACGCATCACTTCCGGTTCACAGACCCGATCCTCCGTCCTCTCGGCCAGCCTCATCCCGGACGACACAGCAGCCGCCGCCATGCCGCCACCGTCCACCGATTCCAAGTGATGACTCCTCTCCAGCTGGGAAGCGGACAAACCAATCCCGAGTGGGCGATCCTGATGACCTCCATGCTGGCGTTTAGTGGACTTGGTGGTGTGTTCCCGCCTGGGCATAATGAGGAACTTATCCATATCGTGACCCAAATGTGGGGTAAGCGTAGTGTTACTCCTCAAACTTCGTTGTTCTTTAGAAGCCATAAAAACAAATGGGCGCTGTGGCTGTTCCAAAAGGTGTGTTAGGCCACTGATACAAGGAGCTGGTACCAGGTATATAGATCAATGAAAAGAGAAGTGGACGTACCGCTGCACTTGTGATGGTAACCGAGCTGGACCTGGGCAACCACCCCAAAGGTCAAAGTAGAAAAGGAAAGTTGGTCCGCTTCAAAGTTATACCAACAGTTTATTAGGGACTTATCCCAGAACAGCCACAGAAACGCTCAGCTAACATGTTTCGGACCTGTGGTGGTCCTTAATCATAGCATAATTATGGCAGACTCATCACAGATTTAAAAAAGCATGGCGGGGGGAGTGGTTGACCCAGATCCACCTACAAAGGGGTGGAGTTGAGCAAAATACAACCTCCTCTCCCTCCTCATGTTACAAATGAGAAAAGTGATAAAATGCGATATAAGAAACAACGAGATATAAAAAACAGAAAAAATTATATATATATATATAGAAGAAACAAATTACTTTTGAAAATTTCAAATCAGAAGGAACCCCATTGGTCTGCTAAGGACCAATGGGGCTCCTTGGAGCCCAAATTCAAAGATGCTTAGAGAGCTCTGAGCTATATAGCTCAGAGCTCTGTCGGGTCCGTGCAGCGCAGACGCGTACGCGGCGACGGCGGCGAGTGACGTTGGGTGCGGCGTAGTTACAATGTAACAAAGTTGTTACATTGTAATAACTTTGTTACATTGTAACTGATAGAACATTTCCGAGAATATTGCGAGGGATCATTTATTTAAAGGGACAGGTAAGTATTAATGGTTAATTAAGAATATTAAAGGACTTTTTTCGTGGTTATGTTTTTTGTTCAATTAAAATACTTTTTCTAAGTGTTTGTGTGTTTATTTACTTTTCACTCTTAAAGGAAATAGGTAAGGGGTACAAGTACCTCTATACTCATTTCTCCTGGGAGGGGGGGTGGGCATCTGGGGGACCCCTTTTTAAAGGGGACTCCCAGATTTCACCATGAACCCCCCCCCCCAGGAAATCGCGGCCTCCACCTCCACCGCCCATCGGAGGTGGAGAAGAGCCCCTTGTCCTTGGATTGGAGAAGGGCTCGGAGGGGGAGGGGAAAGCTTGGCTGCCCCTCCCCTTCCGAGACCCCCCAATCCATGGACCATGCGGGCTGGTATAGTCAGGGTGCGGAGCCCCACGCGGCCGGTGCTCCGCATTCTGGCTATCCCAGCCTGCATGGGGGACAAGGGGTTAAAGAGGTCTGGGAGGGGGGACCCCACGTCGTTTTTTTTTATATTTCCCACACTCAGAACGAAGTAAGTAAAACTCTTCCCACTTGGGGGAATCTATGAAAATAATACACTATTGTTACCTGTGCAAAAAAAACTGACATTTTCCGCATTTAAAAGACATTTTTGCCCTTGAAACTTAAAAATCGATTTTCTCAAAAACTATAAGGTCTTTTTGAAAACATTTTTTTCCTCTTATTCCCACTGATCCCCTTAATATACCCTGGGAATTTGGTGTTCCTAAACTTTAACCGTTAAAGTCGGCGGGTTTTTAAATGTATACATTTTTACTTTGAAACTTTAACATCGATTTTCTCAAAAACTATAAGGTCTTTTTGAAAAAATTTTTTTCCTCTTATTCCTTCTGATCTCCTTAATATATTCTCCAAATTTGAGGCTCTTAGCATTTAAGGGGGCTTTGCTATTAACCCTTAAAGTCGGCGGCTACCTAACATTGATCCATGCGTCAACTTTTCCGCTTGGGAGCATGGCCATACGCATTAATTTCGTAATACCCACTGTAATGCGAAAATTACACGAAAATTACGCTTACGCGAAATTTCGCGAAATCCTTCTTCATTACGATTATGTACTTACGGCCATAATCGTAATTACACTAATTACGCGACTTTTCGCGAAATCGTAATTACGTCATTACGCTCATCTCTAATCACATGTGATACTAGAGGAGTAATTTATTGCTTAATTTGTCCGTGTGGTAAGAAATATATAGGCCGCACTAAGAGGTCATTATCTAGCAGGATTGGTGAACATTTAAACAATATTGGAAAGGGGTGGGAGGGACCCGCTGTCCAAACATTTCAAGACTTTTCACAATTGCCGTGTATGGGATGTGATTTATTTTGGATTGGAAGTGGTGCACAAAGATATTAGGGGTGGGGATTACCTGGCCAAAATGTCTGGACAGGAAAGCAGGTGGATTTTTAACCTGGACACTTTGGTGCCAAAAGGACTTAATGAAGAGATGGAACTTTTTGGTTTTATGAAATAGACAGTTTTTTGAATGTATAAGATTTTGGTTCCCCAAAGGGCAGCTGGTCCCCCCATAGGTTTTTTTGGGGAGGGTACATATAAACTATAAGAGAGAATGAGTAGATAGTAGTGTAATATGTCATAATTAATGGACATGTGGAGTAAAGCTCAATCTTAAATCCTAAATGCCACTAAGGGTGGAACATACATGATATGTGTAACGGTCTTGTGTCGCAGCTCAGATGTCTGATTATGTGGTGATCTGCAGAATCACCAATAATGCAGACACTATACCTGATTATGTGTGATCGGCAGAATCACCAATAATACCAGTATAGCAGACAAAGAGAGTGTGTAGTGATTTGGTGCAACCGTAACTTTAATAGTTTAATGAGACCTCACCAGAGGGGCTGGTGAGGTACTACCAGTACACTGAGCGTGCACTAGAGTACAAGCTCCAGCAAGCTGGAGAAAACAATACCGAAGAGGCCGAATCTCCCGTGGAGCGGGTGATTCAGGAAGTACTGCAGCCAAGTGATCACCCGTGGAGGGGGTGACTCAGACTGTACTGCAGCCTAGAAGACACAACCAGGACTGCACTAAAGAAAAACTTCACCAGAGGCGCTGGTGAAGCTAGAACCTCACCAGTGGCGAGGGCCCACTGGTGAGTAGAGTGGTCTGACAGGCAAGTTTCGGCAACAGAGAGGTAAGTATCAGTACAGAATCGTGAGACAGGAGAGTAATCGGTAATCAGGCAGAGGTTCGGCAACAGAGAGGTAAGTATCGGTACAGAATCGTAAGACAAGAGAGTAGTCGGTAATCAGGCAAAGGTTCAGCAACTAACAAGGCAGATAGGCAAAGGTACAGGATCGGAAAGCAAGGATCAGAGTCAGAGGAATAGCTAAGAGTCATACACAGGAGATCAATACAATAGGCAATATCCTAGTCTAGGTGTGAAGTCCTTGGCATCAACATCCGGGAACTAGTCTAACAATAAACAGTAACAATGTAGCAATATCCTGGACTAGGTGTGAAATCCTTAGCATCAACACCTGGGATCTAGTCTAAGGTCTGAGCGCTAACACGCAAATATTCACGACAACAGACAGCGTGTGAGTGAAGCCCGGAGGCTTAAGAGGCAGAGGAGACCTCACTGGCACGCCCCCTACTATCAGCCAATCCGGGGCGCCGTGAGTCTCTTCTGACGTCAGCCGACCAGCAGGTCAGCTGACGCCTCTCTTCCTGGCATAAAGGTCCTGTCTGTGCGCGCGCCCGCTCAAGACAGCGACCCTATGAGCCCAAGAAAACCCCGTCCTCGGCGTCCTAGACGCTGGAGAGGCGGGCAGGTGCACGAGGGCAGCTGCGGCGGCGGAACCGTTCGCCGCAGCTGTCGCCCCCCAGACCACCTCCGCCCCTGGTGACCCAGACGCCGGGGAAATGAGCGGAGACATGGAGGCAGCTGCGGCGGTGGTACCGCTCGCCGCAGCTGTCATTAAACTTGTTACAGTACCTCCCCCTCTAGGCGTGGACTCCGGACACGCCTCCTGAGTTTTCTCCCTCATCTTGTTTACCCTAACCATCATAGGGTGGGAGGGAGGGGAATATCCCTGCGAGAAGGACCTTAACCTCCTGGACCTGATTGGAAGAGCCCAAACTCTGTCTGCTGGAACAACTTTCCAATCCACCCCCTGCTCTTCACCATACACCAAGGGAACCCCTGCACTGGCAACTTGCTCACCCCGAAGTCCCAAAGTTGCAATGACTACACTATCAGGGAGGATGCTAGCAGGAGTAAGAGACTGCACAGATTCCGGCTCAAAGCATCTCGAGAGAGCATCTGCTTTAATATTCTTGTTGCCCGGTGTATACGTAATAACAAAGTTAAACCGGGTAAAAAACAGGGACCACCGGGCCTGTCTATGTGTGAGCCGCTTCGCACTCTCAATATACTGTTAGTTTTTGTGATCTGTAAAGACCGTGATAGTGTGCTGAGCCCCCTCAAGCCAGTGGCGCCATTCCTCAAATGCAAGCTTGATGGCCAATAGCTCCCGATTCCCTATATCATAGTTTCTTTTAGCTGGGGAGAACTTCCTGGAAAAGTATGCACACGGATGCAATTTACCCTGAAAGCCAGAGTGCTGGGACAGTACAGCCCACACCCCAATCTCTGAGGCATCCACCTCCACTACAAAAGGAAGGGACACATCTACATGCTTCAAGATGGGGGCGGAACAAAACAACTGTTTGAGTGAGGCGAATGCGGTCAGTGCATCTAATGACCAGTTGTGGGTGTTCGCCCCCCTCTTGGTAAAATCTGTAAGAGGCGCAATTACAGAATAAAACCCCTTTATGAATCGTCTATAATAATTGGCAAAGCCTAAAAATCGTTGGAGTGCCTTCAACCCGACAGGACGAGGCCACTCCAAAACAGCAGATAGCTTATCGGGGTCCATCTCTAACCCTTCAGTGGAGATTATGTACCCAAGAAAAGGAACCCGTGGAACCTCAAAGAGGCATTTCTCAATCTTGGCAAAGAGAGAATTTTGAAGTAATTTGTTCAGGACAAATTTTACATGGTCCCTGTGCTCAGCCAAAGTACGGGAAAAAATGAGGATTTCGTCTAAGTAAACTAAGACGAATCGCCCCAATACCTCCCTGAGAACCTCATTGATCAATTCTTGGAAGACGGCTGGGGCATTGCACAACCTGAAGGGCATCACAAGATATTCGTAATGCACGTCGGGCGTGTTAAACGCCGTCTTCCATTCGTCACCTTCTCTTATACGTATCAGGTTGTAAGCCCCCCTGAGATCAAGTTTGGTGAACACACCCGCATCCGTAACTTGAAAAAATAAATCGTCGATTAGGGGCAAAGGATAACGATTTTTCACTGTAATCTTATTCAAACCCCTATAATCGATACATGGTCTGAGACCACCGTCTTTCTTTTTAACAAAAAAGAAACCAGCCCCGGCCGGGGACTTGGATGACCTGATAAAGCCTTTTGCCAAATTATCCGCAATATACTCTTTCATAGCCAGTTTCTCTGGTCCTGACAAATTATATAAATGACCCCTAGGGGGCATACAACCTGATCTTAATTCTATGGGACAATCAAAGCTTCGATGTGGTGGCAGCTTGTCGGCTGCCCGGGGACAAAA
The DNA here is from genome assembly GCF_040937935.1 of Hyperolius riggenbachi. Classification (NCBI taxonomy): domain Eukaryota; kingdom Metazoa; phylum Chordata; class Amphibia; order Anura; family Hyperoliidae; genus Hyperolius; species Hyperolius riggenbachi. Next base: position 677,591,548 of record NC_090646.1, read on the forward strand.
TACATCTGCAAACTCGGAATACTGACTGGGTAACCCCTCTACTTGAAGTTTGGTGGTACAAAGTGTGACCTTTGTTAAACAATGGTCCTGACAATAAGGGGACCAACTCAACAATTGCCCGGAACCCCAGTCAATACGAGGAGAGTGCCTCTCAAGCCACGGCATCCCCAAGATCACTGAGGTGGTGATCATTTTGATCACAAACAACTGAATATTCTCCTTGTGGAGGGCCCTGATCTGACACGATAGTACTGGGGTCTGTAAAGGAGATCGTTTGTTCTGCAATGGTGAGCTATCTACTGCAGTAATTACCAGATCCTGACCTAAGGGCTGGAGGGGAAGCCCAAGCTGGAGTGCAAAATCATAATTCATAAAGTTGGCGGACGAGCCTGAGTCCAAAAATGCCTGTGTCTCCAGGACTCGGTCTCGCCAACTGATCACACAGGGCAAAAGAAGTCTGTCCTCTGCTAAAGGGATGGCTGAACCACCCACCGTGGTGCTACCAACCACCAGAGTGCGGTACAGCGTATCAGTCTCCTGTAGAGAGTCTGGATCGCCTAGGTTAGTACTTCCAGCTACTCCTAGGCGATAGAGTTCCGCCTTCTCGGGACAAACAGAAACCATATGCTCTTTGTCAGTGCAATATAGACATAGTTTCTCAACATGCCTTCTATCTCTCTTGACCTCTGAAAGCTTGGCATGTCCAATCTGCATTGGCTCGTCAGCGGGAGGAGAGGAAAGCGTAGGAGCTGCGAAGGTACAAGAAGTGAACCTTTCTGGGGCTCTAGGCCGAGTCTGTGTTTGATGGCGAATTCGCCTATCAATTTTGATGGCCAAGGATATGGCCTCATCCAGGGTCTTGGGCTCTGGATGACCCAACATGAGATCAGCTATGGCATCTGACAATCCTGATAAAAAAACAGTCTAGAAGTGCTTACTGCCCCCACCCGGCTGAGACCGCCCATCTCCTGAACTCAGCAGCATAAACCTCAACTGGACTATGTCCTTGCCTGAGTGTCTTTAACTTCCTTTCGGAAGTCAGTGCCAAATCAGGATCATCGTAAATTATGGCCATGGCCTTAAAGAACTCCTCCACTGAGGTCAAGGCCTCATGCCCCGTAGGGAGACTATATGCCCAGGATTGAGAATCTCCAGACAATAAAGTCTTGATGAAAGTGACCCTCTGACCTTCTGTACCTGAAGAAACGGGTTGTAATTCAAAATATGATAAGCATCTATGACTAAAATTACAAAAATCTGAGCGATGCCCTGAAAATCTCTCAGGTGGGGGCACCCTCGGCTCGATGACAGGAGGGGGTGACACTCTTGCACTAGTGTCTTGTAAACGGTTAACTGATTCAGCCAGTTGTTCAATCTGAGTCTGTTGTGTGTTAACCGCTTTAATGATTTCATTGACTGTAGTGGTCAACACGTCGACCCGTTGGCAGAGTGCCTCAATCTTTTACTGGTCTGTTGTTCTGTAATGGTCTTGTGTCACAGCTCAGATGTCTGATTATGTGGTGATCTGCAGAATCACCAATAATGCAGACGCTATACCTGATTATGTGTGATCTGCAGAATCACCAATAATACCAGTATAGCAGACAAAGAGCTGAGTGTGTAGTGATTTGGTGCAACCGTAACTTTAATAGTTTAATGAGACCACACCAGAGGGGCTGGTGAGGTACTACCAGTACACTGAGCGTGCACTAGAGTACCCACTGGCCCACTGGTGAGTAGAGTGGTCTGACAGGCAAGTTTCGGCAACAAAGAGGTAAGTATCAGTACAGAATTGTGAGACAGGAGAGTAATCGGTAATCAGGCAGAGGTTCGGCAACAGAGAGGTAAGTATCGGTACAGAATCGTAAGACAAGAGAGTAGTCGGTAATCAGGCAAAGGTTCAGCAACTAACAAGGCAGATAGGCAAAGGTACAGGATCGGAAAGCAGGATCAGAGTCAGAGGAATAGCTAAGAGTCATACACAGGAAATCAATACAATAGGCAATATCCTAGTCTAGGTGTGAAGTCCTTGGCATCAACACCCGGGAACTAGTCTAACAATAAACAGTAACAATGTAGCAATATCCTAGACTAGGTGTGAAATCCTTAGCATCAACACCTGGGATCTAGTCTAAGGTCTGAGCGCTAACCCGCAAGTATTCACGACAACAGACAGCGTGTGAGTGAAGCCCGGAGGCTTAAGAGGCAGAGGAGACCTCACTGGCACGCCCCCTACTATCAGCCAATCCGGGGCGCCGTGAGTCTCTTCTGACGTCAGCCGACCAGCAGGTCAGCTGACGCCTGTCTTCCTGGCATAAAGGTCCTGTCTGTGCGTGTGCCCACGCAAGACAGCAACCCTATGAGCCCAAGAAAGCCCCGTCCTCGGCGTCCTAGACGCTGGAGAGGCGGGCAGGTGCACGAGGGCAGCTGCGGCGGCGGAACCGTTCGCCGCAGCTGTCGCCCCCCAGACCACCTCCGCCCCTGGTGACCCAGACGCCGGGGAAATGAGCGGAGACATGGAGGCAGCTGCGGCGGTGGTACCGCTCGTCGCAGCTGTCATTAAACTTGTTACAATATGACTATGGATTGGGGTTACAAACAAACAGGGCCCTATACATCTGTATACCTGAGAATGCACTATGGAATAAGATTGTGGCAACATGGAATCTTTAAGGAGGAAACTAATCTGATTGAGTGAAAGTGGGGGAGTTACGCTATGAACTTCCACATATAAATATGGCGACTGCCCGGGACTGATCTATAGATTCTGAAGAAGATGCCCGAGGTTACGTCGAAACATGTTAATCATTGCTGACTGACTAGTTACAGGGGCGCCCCGTCTAACTAGCCACAGATTAGCCAATACCCCTTCCACATAAGGACCGCAATACTGACTAGCGGTGAAGATTAAGCAAAGGTGGAACGCAGGGAAGTGGCAACAGCATCCTGAGTGAGACGCACTAGGAAGTGATGTCTCCTCTCTAGATCGCAGGACCGGAAGTGGTGGTACTGAGCCGGGACGCCAGAGTATTGACAGCTAACAGCGCCGGCTGCAGCGGCGCTAAGTGCGGAATACCTGGACAGACCCCGTGGAAACAGGAGGACCCACTGAATCCAGCAGACATCGCCATGGTTGAGACTCTTGTGGTATGTTACAGTGACGAAGCACGGATGTCAGGAATGGTGAGATCTTTATAGATAAGAAGCTCATATTTCCGTGCAACAGCATTTCCAAACATAGGGCCTGATTCACAAAGCGGTGCAAACTTTTTCGCGGACTTTTGCGCGCGCAATTTGCCGTGATTCGCGCGATCGCGGACTTTTGCGATCGCGCGAATCGCGGCAAATTGCGTGCGCAAAAGTCCGCAAAAAAGTTTGCACCGCTTTGTGAATCAGGCCCATAGAGTCAAGATCTGTTGGACTTAACAGGATATAGACATCAACTTAGGTCTAAAGTTGTAACGGTTGGGTGTCGCAGCTCAGATGTCTGATTATTTGGTGATCTGCAGAATCACCAATAATGCAGACGCTATACCTGATTATGTGTGATCTGCAGAATCACCAATAATACCAGTATAGCAGCACAAGGAGCTGAGTATGTAGTGCTTGGTGCAACCGTGACTTATAGTTTGACGAGACCTCAGCAGAGGGGCTGGTGAGGTACTATCGATACACTGACCGTGTAATAGAGTTCAATAACTTTAATAGTTTAACGAGACCTCACCAGAGACACTGGTTAGATACTATCGGCGTATTGCCCGTATAATAAAGTACAAACCTCAGCAATCTGGGGATACTGGAACTGAAGAGATAGAATCTCCCGAGGAGTGGGTGATTTAGATAGTACTGCAACCTAGTGATCACCTGAGGAGCAGGCGATTACAATAATACTGCAATTACTAATCACCTGAGGAGCAGGCGATTAAGGCTGTACTGCAGCCTAGAGGACACCTGAGGAGCAGGCGCTACAAATAATACTGCAATTACTGATCACCTGAGGAGCAGGCAATTAAGGCTTTACTGCAGCCTAGGGGACACCTGAGGAGCAGGCGTTTCAAAATATACTGCAATTGCTGATCACCTGAGGAGCAGGCGATTAAGGCTGTACTGCAGCCTAGCAGAACAACTTCACCAGAGGAGCTGGTTAAGCTAACACCTCACCAGTGGCGAGGGCCCACCGGTGAGCAGAATGGTCAAACAGGCAAGGGTCGGCAACAGAGAAGACAGTATCAGAGCAGAATAGTAAGGCAGAAGAGTAATCGGTAATCGGGCAGAGGTTCAGCAACTTGAGGCAGATAGGCAGAGGTACAGAATCAGTAAGCGAGATCAGAGTCAGAGTTTAGCCAGAGTCATACACAGGAAATCAATAACAATATAAACAATATCCTAGTCTAGGTGTGAAGTCCTTGGTTTCAACACCTGGGATCTAGTCTAAGGTCTGAGCACTAACACACGAGGTATTCACGACAGCAGACAGTGCCAGACTGAAGCCCGGAGGCTTAAGAAGCAGAGGAGACCTCACTGGCACGCCCCCCTGCACTCAGCCAATCCTGGGCGCCGTGAGTCTCCTCTGAGGTCAGCTGACCCGCCGGTCAGCTGACCAGCCTCCTTCCAACATAAAGGTCCCGTCTGTGCGCGCGCCCGCGCGAGACTGGGACCCCATTACCTAACTGACGACCTGACCTCGGCGTCCTAGACGCCGGAGGGACGGGTGGGGGAATGGAGGCAGCCGCGGCGGCGGTGCTGTTCGCCGCGGCTGCTTCTTCAATTGTCACAAAAGTGTTATAATATGATTGTTTGCATTTCTCCCTAAGGAACATATTGAATTCTAATGTCCTAATATGATTTCATATTTTTTTATTTTTACCATTTTTATAGTCTGCAATTTTTATGGCCATAATTGTTTAGCCTAAGACTTTTTGATCTAAGGGGAACCAGCAAGCTCCATGTATGCATGTGTGTGTGAGAGGGTGATTACGATTTGATATACAAGGATTGTAATATAATATATTCTCCCCAATAAAGTGTTCTTATTCATTAGAATCAAGCTGTAAACAGCTATTTCCCACAATGCAACAAGGTTCTCAGACAGGAAACTGCCAGGAGTACCACGGTCTCAGTGTTTCTAGTGGGAGGGGTTTCACCACAATATCAGTCATACAGCGCCCCCTGATGGTCTGTTTGTGAAAAGGAATAGATTTTTCATGTAAAAGGGGGTATCAGCTACTGATTGGGATAAAGTTCAATTCTTGGTCGGAGTTTCTCTTTAATGAGGTAAACTACGTCCCTTGTAATATATACGCAGATAACAAGTGGACAAATTGGTCGCCACCATTCACTCTAATGTTAAATATTGACTGTTGGGTACAAAACTGGATGATTTGGGTGCCTATAAAATAGAGGCAAATTTTTAATTTTGAAAATTAGTGGTTTGTAAAATATTGTTTTTGAACTTATTTAGACAATTATCATTTTTTGTAAATTATTGTTTTAACGTTTAACATTTTGAAATTCATTATAATTATACAATTTATGTTAATTATAATTTTCGTAAAATTATTGTTTTTAAATGATCTTACAAATGTATTGCTTGTAGTTTTGAAATGTATTAACTTACAAATTCTCCGCTTTTTGTATTTAGGTTATTTGCAGGGGAGAAAGGAGGTTTTAGGGTTAGGAGTCAAAATGTGGATTTTAGGGTTAGAACAATATTTTAACAATGTGTGCTGTTACTAATATAATAATCACACCACATACTCAATGAAGGAGAACCCTCTTGCAATTTGGAACCCCTGTAATATAGTAACTGAACCAGGAGGCTCTACATGTGCTTTTCAAATGTATTCAATACAAATTTGCTTTAATGACAAAACAGCATGATATCCCCTATTTAAAACCCCAATTAAAAACATGAAGACAAGAGGGAGCGCACCATCACACTTTTCCACTAATCACCACTAGGTCATGCTCAATAATGGTCGCTCAGCCTCAGCCTATGCAAACCACATTGGCCACAGATATGGTTGATTGTATGTGGACCCACCACCAACACACACCCTAGAGGCCTCAGCGGATTCCTGCAGGTTATGACACTTTGCTAACTCCTTATTTCTGTGAATGTATTGTTGCAAATAGCCTTCAATGTCCGTAATTCCTGCCACTGATGTACATATATCAAGATCTACACAGTTCCTTAATGTACGTTTTTGCTACTGTGCATGTGTAGCACGCGAGCGGACAGTGGAAAGCAGTGTAACCCGACTTATCCTTTAGCGTTCAGCCCTGGCTGAGAGGAACCTACCAGACACTGACTCAGATATGAATATCAAGGATTTATTTGTGACCTACCAATGGTCAACTGATAACTTCTCACAACCAGTAACACTTAACACAAATTTACACTTTCCTTACACGTCACAGGTCAAAAATACTATCTTCTCCTCTTCACAGCCGGTGCACCAGTAAAAGCTGAAGGATAAAAAGGTTTAGTTACATAGATACTTTTAAATAAAATTGAGCTACAACATATCTTCTTCTACAATCATCAACCACTTTTCAATACAACACTTTTGATCACAGCACCATTCACTGAGGTATAGGGGCTGGGGTAGGGACAGGTCTACTGAGCAATTCAGTTCCTATACAGTCTCAGTCCCTTGCTTCCAAGTCCAAGCTATATTGCTCAGCAAAACCTTAGGGGCTTAGTGACTCTCTTTAATATGGTACTGAAGCAATTTCCACAGTTCGTTGGTTGGCAATATGGCATCCAAAAGAATGTTCACTTTACTCAGAAAAGCTCTCAGACTTTTGCTCTTTGTATTGTACTTCTCAAACTACTATATCTCTTAGGCACCACTTTCTTGGATAGGGAATCCAAAAATAATAAATACAATAAAAAAAGACTCAAATAATCAAAAAGGCGGTAGGGAAAAAAAAATACAAAATTGACCAATGCACCCAGCTATACCATCAATAACTCTCTATCTAGGCTGTATGAACGTTATGCTGAATAAGCTCTAATTTTTGGTAGTGCAAAACTTGAATCTCCAACTTTGTTGACTCTTTATCTCTGTCAGAGGCTGCTTCACTTTCTTGTTGCAACTCTCTCAATGTCACTGGATACAAAGTAGCTCCATCATCACTCCTCTCTTTTATTGCTGACAGGTTAACAGATCAGGTTTTTGTCTCACTGACAGGTTCTCTTTATCTCCAGATTTTAAGCTCTCTCTCTCTCTCTCTCTGTTTCACTGTTGCAGGCCTTGTAGTTAAATCACACAAACAACACTTTTGGTTCACTGTTCATCGCAGGCCTTAGCAAAATTAACTGAAAAACGAACAAACTGTAACTGATGAACTCTTGTATTGATGCGGGCTGACAGGCATATATCTCTCTGGGTCAGTAACACTGCGTGTGGCTGAGCTATGTATCTCTGAGGGGTCTGACCGAGGCTTTTCACTTTCTGGTGACACAGTTCTCTCACACTTAGTATAACAGATCACAGTTCCGTTTCGCTTGACCACCACACTCCATAGCACAAATCACAGTCTTGTTTTCACAAGGCCACTGCTTCTTTACCCATTTCCGTCGCCCGGACGTGAAGCTCACGTCCGGGCGGCAGCTCTGCAGCGGTCCCGCGCTTGGGCGCGCTCCCGCCCACGATTGCAGGCATGCCCCCGCGTCCCCGTTGTGTCCCCGGTAGCCCTGGGATCAGTGAAAGGGAGCATGGTTCCCGATCACCGATCCCTTTCCCCCGCAGAAAAACCGAAGCGCTCACCTGTGAGGCTTCAGTTCTTCTGCCCGGACAGATTTCCGCATCCCCCTTGTACTTCTGCTTAGCGAGAAGTACAAGGAGGGTAAACAAAAAATAAAGGTGGCCATCTTGTGGCCAAATAGTAAAACTACATCTACAAATTTTTTACATTACAATTTACACATAAAGCAACATTAAAAATGTACTGTTTATGTCCCACACCAAAATATTCCCCAAATAAAATTTTTAATAGAAAAAATAAATAAATTACAATAAAAAAAAAAAAAAAAGACATAAATAGTTACATAAGGGTCTGAACTTTTTAAATATGCATTTGAAGGGGGTATACTACAAACATTTTTTAAATTATAAGCTTGTAAATAGTGATGGCCGCAAAACGGAAACAATGCACCTTTATTTCCAAATAAAATATTGGCACCATACATTGTGATAGGGACAAAATTTTAATGGTATAATAACCGAGACATACGGGCAAATAAAATACATAGGTTTTAATTATGGTAGCATGGATTATTTTAAAGCTATAATGGCCAAAAACTGAGAAATAATGAATTTTTTCCATTTTTTTCTTATTAATCCTGTTAAAATGCATTTACGGTAAAGTGGTTCTTAGCAAAATGTACCCCAGCCCCAAAGAAAGCCTAATTAGTGGCGGAAAAAACAAGATATAGATCAATAAATTGTGATAAGTAGTGATAAAGTTATTAGCGAATGAATGGAGGTGAAAATTGCTCCGATGCATAAGGTGAAAAATCTCTGCGGGCTGAAATGGTTAAGTCTTTTATCAAACAGGCAGATTCTTGTCTCACCACTTTAATCAGAGTATACCTCTCAGTATGCTGGGGTAACTGTCACTATCTTCAGACAACCTCCACTGATTTCTGGCCCCCACTGATCACAACCTGTGGCTTGAAGATGGCTCAATGCCTATACTTATCTGCTGATAGGGTGTCTCTCCTCTTATTTGAGCTGCTCTGGCCTGCTGTAGCTTCAAATGGCCTCCGATCACTGCTGCGCTCTACCTCAGTGGCCCCCGCTTCTCTCCTGGGTGGTCTAGTTGCTGCCGCCGAGCCCCCGCTGGACTCATGGGGTGGCTGCTTATGGCACCTCTGCTGGCCTCCGGCTCCCTCACTCACCGCCGCCTGACTGACTCTCGCTCTCGGAGGGAAATTGATTTAAACCAGTTCCCTCAGGTTGTGTCTTGCGCCTGCGCCTCTTTGCGCCTGCGCTATGCTCCGCTCTAGCCGCGTGGAGCTTCCAGAACATTCCCCTCTCTGTTATGTGGTCCCCTTAGCAACCAGTCGATGCGACCATCCGGCTGCTTAGGCCTATCTAGATGCGCCGTTTTAATTCCACAATTTCTAAGGCGAATTTTAGCCTTAGATGCTAAGTTTACCTTACACATGCAAATACATTTACACAATACATTACTCTCTTTTAGAGGGTTAGAGCAGGAGGACGGGGTCAGGGGTTAGGCAGCCATTGGTGCACTCGGCGGGGAGCAAGTCCGTGCGCGCAGTAGGGAGCATGGGCTGGCGCGTGTGCAGCATGCAATGCAGCCATGCACCCTTACGAAGGGTGTCGCGTCACAGCCATAGTGCCCGTTTTTTAATGGGCGGACTAAATACCTAGTTTGCATATAACATCATGACACGGCTTGATGGTTTATGAGCCTAACTTCCACAGTTCAGATGTGCTACTGGTTCTGCAGTTACACTCCGTAAGTTTGCAGATTTACTCACAACCTCAGAGGTAATCGGAGTCTCCCGTGGCTTCCGCTGTATTATTGCGCCCCACCAACACCGTGACACTAGTGGGAATCACTCTGTCTTGTGTCCAGGTTGCAGCTGCAAAGCCCTCCCAGTGAGTATGCGGGTATGCTACTCAAGCTGGTGATGACACACCGCCTCAGTGCCCCAGCGCAGTCTCACAGGCTCCATCCTCCGATCCTGGCATCCCTAGTCACGTGAGCGCTCACTCATGCTTCAGCCAAGCCTGCTAACGTGTTTCGCCATGCCCACCAAAGCTTTCTCAAAACAGAAGGGGGTTGTGTCTGAGATCTCTTCAGCCTTCTATTGAAACCAAGAGAAGTGAGGTGGGTAGGGCATTCTCTCACCCGCAGCATATCTTTCATGTAACCTTATATTAATAAAGGAATTAAAACATACATTTTCCTTTTTCCTGCAGTTGGATTTCAGATTACAGAAACTACAGCGCAATATATATCTAAAGTTTTACTTAATTTATCCATTACCATATGGAGCTTGCACAAGCCCCACGGCAGAACGATCAAAATCCAGTCTGCCAATAAAATTATTGTGACCCCTTTTTTTTGGAGCAGTGATGTCTGAATATTGCTTCAGTTTGATCACGAAGTTTTTGCACTTCACCAACAGCGACACCTTTCGAGGAGTCCACCCACCCTGCACCAAAACTGAAAAAAAATTGGGATGTGTATCAGCTCATTGTTGAGAACTTCCGGAGCACTTATGTAACCCAGAGGGACATAAGTGTTTATGATAAGGGGAGGCTGAGTTGGATTCAGTATGTAGCATCCAAGCGGGCCCACTTTGACGCAAAGTCATACATACCAAGTGAGTCGGCAACCAGTTACATCTGGAACACTATACTGTATTCCGGCACCAAGTTCAACCCCAGGTTCAGCGACTACGGAGTGTCGACATCCTCTGTTCTGTCTCTGGTTGAGCCTTTACTGGTCAAAGGCTATTGTGTGACCACTGATAATTTCTACAGCTCCACTGAACTTTGAGTTCCTCATAAAGCATAAGACTGGTGCTACGGCCCAGTTAGACCTAACAGGTGGGAAATGCCATTAGCATTTTCCAAGCAGAAGCTGAACACTGGGGACATGGTTGCTTGGTAAAAGGGGAAAATGCTGACTCTCAGCGTGCATGACAAAAAGGATGTCTGTCTCCTGAACACAGTGCATGACACCTCAACTGTCACCACCAGGACAAGAGGAGGTAAAGAAATCCAAAAGCCTCAGGTTGTGGTGGACTACAACAGCACCATGGGTGCAGGGGCGTAGCTAGAAACCCTGGGGCCCCATAGCAAAGTTTTGGTTGGGGCCCCCCCACCTTAAATAAATTATAAGGTACCTTAGTGTGCATATTATACTATAACTACCTACTACTACACTCACAGTGGCAGCAGGGCAGAGGGAAGAGGCGCACACAAGACTAAGGCCCCATTTACACTTAAGGGGAACCTAAACTGAGAAGGATATGGATTTTTCCTTTTAAAATAATACCAGTTGCCTGACTCTCCTGCTGATCCTGTGTCTCTAATACTTTGAGCCACAGCCCCTGAACAAGCATGCAGATCAGGTGCTCTGACTGAAGTCAGACTGGATTGCTGCATGCTTGTTTCAGGTGTGATTCAGCCACTACTGCAGCCAAACAGAACAGCAGGACTGCCAAGCAACTAGTATTGTTTAAAAGGAAACATTTATATCCCTCTAAGTTAAGGTTCCTTTAATCAGTTTTCCTTTTCCATTGCAGTGCATTATGAAAAATCTTTCAATTAAAGAGACTCAGAGCTGAGTCAACTGCTGTTTTTTTACTTACCCGGGGCTTCCTCCAGCTCCATAAGCATGGATGTGTCCCTCGCCGTCTTCCTCAGCTCCTCCGTTCAGCCGCAGTCGACTCAGTGACATCAACCGCGGCCTTCTGCGCTGTCCACTGCTGACATCACAAAGCCGCTTACCGGGGAAGATTGTGGCTGAACGGAGGCACTGAGGAGGACGGCGAGGGACACATCCATTCTTATGGGGCTGGAGGAAGCCCTGGGTAAGTAAAAAAAAAACCAGCAGGAACACTCATCTCGAGTCTCTTTAAAAGGTATACAGCGTGAACTGAACCATTGGGAAACATGGGCATTACTTTGAAAATCTGGACACTGCAGGGAGGGGGAGAAAGGACACTCCTGGGAGGGGGACACCGGACACCGCAGGCAGGGGGGGGGGACACAGGACACCGCAGGCAGAGGGGGGGGGGACCGCAGGCAGGGGGGGGCACAGGACACCGCAGGCAGGGGGGGGGACACAGGACACCGCAGGCAGGGGGGGGACACAGGACACCGCAGGGAAGGGGGGGGGGGCACAGGACACCGCAGGGAAGGGGGGGCACAGGACACCGCAGGCAGGGGGGGGGGGACACAGGACACCGCAGGCAGGGGGGGGGACACAGGACACCGCAGGCAGGGGGGGGGACACGGGACACCGCAGGCGGGGGGGGAACGACACCGCAGGCAGGGGGGGACACAGGACACCGCAGGGAAAGGGGGGGGACACAGGACACTGCAGGGAAGGGGGGGGGACACAGGACACCGCAGGCAGGGGGGGGGGGGGGCACAGGACACCGCAGGCAGGGGGGGGGGACACAGGACACCGCAGGGAGGGGGGGGCACCGGACACTGCAGGGGGGGACACACCGGACACCGCAGGGGGGGGACACACCGGACACCGCAGGGGGGGGGACACACCGGACACCGCAGGGGGGGGGGGGCAGTGGACACCGCAAAGGGGGGGGACACCAGACACCGCAGGGAGGGGGTACACCGGACACTGCAGGACACAGGACACCGCAGGGAGGGGGTACACAGGACACTGATGGGAGGGAGACACAGGACACTGCGGAGGGGGTGACAGGACACCGCAGGGAGGGAGACACAGGACACCGCAGGGAGGGAGACACAGGACACCGCAGAGAGGGGGACACAGGACACCGCAGGGAGGGGGACACAGGACACTGATGGGAAGGGGACACAGGACACTGCTGGGAGGGGGACACAGGACACTGCTGGGAGGGGGACACAGGACACTGCTGGGAGGGGGACACAGGACACTGCTGGGAGGGGGACACAGGACACTGCTGGGAGGGGGACACAGGACACCGCAGGGAGGGGGACACAGGACACCGCTGGGAGGGGGACACAGGACACTGCTGGGAGGGGGACACAGGCCACCGCAGGGGGGGGGACACAGGACAGTGTAAGCACAGAGTGGAGGGGAGAAGAGTAGTGTGTGCAGAACAAGCTGACATAAGGAAAAGGCACAGAAAGAAAGGAGAGAGCCAGAGGGAGGGAGATATCAGATTACCTGCAGGCAGTGGCAGTCTATGGAGGAGGTGGACCTGCTGGAGCAGAAGCATGCCTCTACCAGTTGATTTAAACCACGCGGGCTGCTGCAGCTCTCTCCTCAGGGCTGGGCAGCTTCCTCCTATGCACGTGGGGGGCGGGGCTTCTTCTATTAAACAAACTCCCCCACTCAGCATTCCCCTCTGCACCTCCGTCCAGACTCTGCTGTGGAGGGGAGGGGGCGGAGCTACGTCTTGTGCAGAGTGCTATTCTGTTCCCAGCCGGAACTATCAACTAATTGCCGGTTGGGAGCAGGGATCTCAGAGAGGCGGAAGGTGAAATAGTCCCTTTTCACCCATCTGCCTGCCTCTCTATCTATGTGATTTTTCACATATGGAAATTGCAGCCTAGTGGCTGCACTTAAGGGGAAAAAATACACACGCAGCTAGAACTGAAGGGCCCCCTCATGGCTTCGGCCCCAAGGGCCCCATAGCAATGCTATGCCAGCTATGGCGATCCCTACGCCACTGCATGGGTGGTGTGGACAGAGCCAAACAGGCTGTGACTTTTTACCCTGCAGTAAGAAAGCAGCAAAAAAGTACTACAAAAAGATCTTCCATCATCTCCTGGAGTTATCTAAAATATTGCAATATAAGGTATTTTTTTCTGTTTTTACCCCCCTTTTTTCAATGGATATCCATTTTTGAATAGTTTTTAAATATTTTCCATTTTCTATACAGGTTCTGGATCACACTGGGTCCTCCTGATATTGTGGGGTGGTGAGTTGAAATTATGTTTACAAATAAGAATGATATACCCTTTTTTTCCTTCTTTCCTCCCCCCACTAGGACCATGTGAGAATGTGTAATCCAGATACTTGTTATTAATTTTATATTCTTTGAGGCAGGACACTCATTTTCCCTTATACTTTACCATTCTAGTAAAATGGCCATGCAATTTATTGTTTAGCCACTAGATGGCATCGGGATGCGATAAAGGGCTATGCCGCGTCCATAGCAATGTTAAAGCAATTTGCATGCGACGTTAGAGTCGCACTGGACGTCAGTGCGCCGTTTTTGGCGCACGACAGTGATGGATTACGTTGGTCTATGCGACCGCAAGGTCACATATGCCACCGGATATGTGTTCCATAGTGCGGAAATGAGTGTACTCGTGCCTGGCGTGCGCTCCAACCGGCTGAACGGCCTACAGTGTGCACGGCTTGGAAATTTCCTGCCTCAAAGGTGAAATACTATTTAAGGGGTAACAGGGATTGAGGGGCGGCTAGTCCTGATGATGCGCCACACTTTATAGGGCGCGAAACGGCTGTAGACTGCTTAACTGCCTGTACCTTTCTCTGTCTTTTTTGGATTGTGTCATTGCTGGAAGTGCATTTTTAATTGGAACAATAAAATTGGCGTTTTAGCTGGATGTGCACCACAACTCTTTCTTCTACTCAAGTTGTTAGCTGCTGGATGGTGAGTTGCACTCCAAAGCTGTTGTTTATTATCCTGTGCATGGACGCTTTCTCTACTGATTGACCTCCTGGAGTAAAGGTTGTGGAATGCGTAGTTGCGTACATCCTCCACAAGCAGCGAAGTGACAGGCCAGTAACACACGCTATGGTTGGGCTGAGGTCGCTCAATGACAGTAAAGTAATATAGAAAACACTGATTTTGCAGTGTGGGCCCAGTGTTGGCCTAGTAGTAGTAGGTTGTATTGAATGGTCACCTGAGGTGACCAAAGGTTTTGCCGAAATGTATGCATCCAAGCTATCGAATTTGGTCTGTCCACAATGAAAGAACAACCCTCTCCACTTGGGTATGCCCCAGCACACTCATGTAGGTCATTGTGATATGCAAGCCCCCTTACCACGAGAAGGTAACGATCACGCAGGGGAATTGACGTCATGTGCTTTGACATCACCCTTGAACGCAGTATACAGCATATTTTGCAGCCTGTTGTGGAAATTGTGCATCCTGTCCGACTAAGTTGAAATTGGTAAAAGCTCCACCACTTTGTGCTTATACCGAGGGCCCAGTAGCGTTGCCACCCAGTACAAGTCCTTCTCCTTCAGCTTTTTTATACGGGGGTCCTCTAACAAGCAGGACAGCATGAAAGAACCCATGTTGACACTCCCAATGTATAAGAAACAAATTGCTTTAATAGGGCACTTAAAATGACAACGCGTTTCGCGGTTCAAACCGCTTCATCAGGTCGTGTGGTGTGCCGGAGTTTGAAAGTTCCCCGGTGTCGTGCTGCATGTTGACAAGGTTGGATGCCGAGCTAGCCAGCCCCTCTTCCTCTT